>NW_027184455.1:0-18000 GCF_000393655.2 Nicotiana sylvestris
TAAGGTTTAAAACCCTAATGCTGACAGAATGGAAAAGTTCAGTTTAAGGTTTAAAACCTTAATGCTGACTAAAGGAAAGAGTTCAGTTTAGGGTTTAAAACCCTAATGCTGACTAAAGGGAAAGTTCAGTTTAAAGTTTAAAAACCTAATGCTGACTAAAGGAAAGAGTTCAGTTTAGGGTTTAAAACCCTAATGCTGACTAAAGGGAAAGTTCAGTTTAGGGTTTAAAACCCTAATGCTGACTGAATGGAAAAAGTTCAGTTTAGGGTTTAAAACCCTAATGCTGACTAAAGGAAAGAGTTCAGTTTAGGGTATAAAACCCTAATGCTGACTGAATGGAAAAAGTTCAGTTTAGGGTTTAAAACCTTAATGCTGACTAAAGGAAAGAGTTCAGTTTAGGGTTTAAAACCCTAATGCTGACTAAAGGGAAAGTTCAGTTTAAGGTTTAAAACCCTAATGCTGACTAAATGAAAGAGTTCAGTTTAGGGTTTAAAACCCTAATGCTGACTAAAGGGAAAGTTCAGTTTAGGGTTTAAAACCCTAATACTGACTAGCTGGAAAGAGTTCAGTTTAGGGTTTAAAACCCTAACGCTAACTGAATGGAAAAAGTTCAGTTTAGGGTTTAAAACACTAATGTTAACTACAACAAAAGTTCAGTTTAGGGTTTAAAACCCTAATGCTGACTGAATGGAAAAGAGTTCAGTTTAGGGTTTAAAACCCTAATGCTGACTGGATGGAAAAGAGTTCAGTTTAGGGTTTAAAACCCTAATGCTGACTCTGACTACAGGAAAAAGTTCAGTTTAGGGTTTAAAACCCTAATGCTGACTGAATGGAAAAGAGTCCAGTTTAGGGTTTAAAACCCTAATGCTGACTAAAGGAAAAAGTTCAGTTTAGGGTTTAAAACCCTAATGCTGACTAAAGGGAAAGTTCAGTTTAGGGTTTAAAACCCTAATGCTGACTAAAGGAAAGAGTTCAGTTTAGGGTTTAAAACCCTAATGCTGACTAAAGGGAAAGTTCAGTTTAAGGTTTAAAACCCTAATGCTGACTAAATGAAAGAGTTCAGTTTAGGGTTTAAAACCCTAATGCTGACTAAAGGGAAAGTTCAGTTTAGGGTTTAAAACCCTAATACTGACTAGCTGGAAAGAGTTCAGTTTAGGGTTTAAAACCCTAACGCTAACTAAATGGAAAAAGTTCAGTTTAGGGTTTAAAACACTAATGTTGACTACAACAAAAGTTCAGTTTAGGGTTTAAAACCCTAATGCTGACTGAAGGGAAAGTTCAGTTTAGGGTTTAAAACCCTAATGCTGACTGAATGGAAAAGAGTTCAGTTTAGGGTTTAAAACCCTAATGCTGACTGGATGGAAAAGAGTTCAGTTTAGGGTTTAAAACCCTAATGCTGACTCTAACTAAAGGAAAGAGTTCAGTTTAGGGTTTAAAACCATAATGCTGACTAAAGGGAAAGTTTAATTTAGGGTTTAAAACCCTAATGCTGACTGAATGGAAAAAGTTCAGTTTAGGGTTTAAAACCTTAATGCTGACTAAAGGAAAGAGTTCAGTTTAGGGTTTAAAACCCTAATGCTGACTGAATGGAAGAGTTCAGTTTAGGGTTTAAAACCCTAATGCTGACTGAATGGAAAAAGTTCAGTTTAGGGTTTAAAACCCTAATGCTGACTAAAGGAAAGAGTTCAGTTTAGGGTTTAAAACCCTAATGCTGACAGAATGGAAAAGTTCAGTTTAAGGTTTAAAACCTTAATGCTGACTAAAGGAAAGAGTTCAGTTTAGGGTTTAAAACCCTAATGCTGACTAAAGGGAAAGTTCAGTTTAAGGTTTAAAACCCTAATGCTGACTAAATGAAAGAGTTCAGTTTAGGGTTTAAAACCCTAATGCTGACTAAAGGGAAAGTTCAGTTTAGGGTTTAAAACCCTAATACTGACTAGCTGGAAAGAGTTCAGTTTAGGGTTTAAAACCCTAACGCTAACTGAATGGAAAAAGTTCAGTTTAGGGTTTAAAACCCTAATGCTGACTACAACAAAAGTTCAGTTTAGGGTTTAAAACCCTAATGCTGACTGAAGGGAAAGTTCAGTTTAGGGTTTAAAACCCTAATGCTGACTGAATGGAAAAGAGTTCAGTTTAGGGTTTAAAACCCTAATGCTGACTGGATGGAAAAGAGTTCAGTTTAGGGTTTAAAACCCTAATGCTGACTCTGACTACAGGAAAAAGTTCAGTTTAGGGTTTAAAACCCTAATGCTGACTGAATGGAAAAGAGTCCAGTTTAGGGTTTAAAACCCTAATGCTGACTAAAGGAAAAAGTTCAGTTTAGGGTTTAAAACCCTAATGCTGACTGAATGAAAAAGTTCAGTTTAGGGTTTAAAACCCTAATGCTGACTGAAGGGAAAGTTCAGTTTAGGGTTTAAAACCCTAATGCTGACTCTGACTACAGGAAAAAGTTCAGTTTAGGGTTTAAAACCCTAATGCTGACTGAATGGAAAAGAGTCCAGTTTAGGGTTTAAAACCCTAATGCTGACTAAAGGAAAAAGTTCAGTTTAGGGTTTAAAACCCTAATGTTGACTAAAGGGAAAGTTTAGTTTAGGGTTTAAAACCCTAATGCTGACATAAGGAAAGAGTTCAGTTTAGGGTTTAAAACCCTAATGCTGAATAAAGGGAAAGTTCAGTTTAAAGTTTAAAAACCTAATGCTGACTAAAGGAAAGAGTTCAGTTTAGGGTTTAAAACCCTAATGCTGACAGAATGGAAAAGTTCAGTTTAAGGTTTAAAACCCTAATGCTGACTAAATGAAAGAGTTCAGTTTAGGGTTTAAAACCCTAATGCTGACTAAAGGGAAAGTTCAGTTTAGGGTTTAAAACACTAATGTTGACTACAACAAAAGTTCAGTTTAGGGTTTAAAACCCTAATGCTGACTGAAGGGAAAGTTCAGTTTAGGGTTTAAAACCCTAATGCTGACTGAATGGAAAAGAGTTCAGTTTAGGGTTTAAAACCCTAATGCTGACTGGATGGAAAAGAGTTCAGTTTAGGGTTTAAAACCCTAATGCTGACTCTGACTACAGGAAAAAGTTCAGTTTAGGGTTTAAAACCCTAATGCTGACTGAAAGGGAAAGTTTAATTTAGGGTTTAAAACCCTAATGCTGACTGAATGGAAAAAGTTCAGTTTAGGGTTTAAAACCTTAATGCTGACTAAAGGAAAGAGTTCAGTTTAGGGTTTAAAACCCTAATGCTGACTGAATGGAAGAGTTCAGTTTAGGGTTTAAAACCCTAATGCTGACTGAATGGAAAAAGTTCAGTTTAGGGTTTAAAACCCTAATGCTGACTAAAGGAAAGAGTTCAGTTTAGGGTTTAAAACCCTAATGCTGACAGAATGGAAAAGTTCAGTTTAAGGTTTAAAACCTTAATGTTGACTAAAGGAAAGAGTTCAGTTTAGGGTTTAAAACCCTAATGCTGACTAAAGGGAAAGTTCAGTTTAAAGTTTAAAAACCTAATGCTGACTAAAGGAAAGAGTTCAGTTTAGGGTTTAAAACCCTAATGCTGACTAAAGGGAAAGTTCAGTTTAGGGTTTAAAACCCTAATACTGACTAGCTGGAAAGAGTTCAGTTTAGGGTTTAAAACCCTAATGCTGACTCTGACTACAGGAAAAAGTTCAGTTTAGGGTTTAAAACCCTAATGCTGACTGAATGGAAAAGAGTCCAGTTTAGGGTTTAAAACCCTAATGCTGACTAAAGGAAAAAGTTCAGTTTAGGGTTTAAAACCCTAATGCTGACTAAAGGGAAAGTTCAGTTTAGGGTTTAAAACCCTAATGCTGACTAAAGGGAAAGTTCAGTTTAAGGTTTAAAACCCTAATGCTGACTAAATGAAAGAGTTCAGTTTAGGGTTTAAAACCCTAATGCTGACTAAAGGGAAAGTTCAGTTTAGGGTTTAAAACCCTAATACTGACTAGCTGGAAAGAGTTCAGTTTAGGGTTTAAAACCCTAACGCTAACTGAATGGAAAAAGTTCAGTTTAGGGTTTAAAACACTAATGTTGACTACAACAAAAGTTCAGTTTAGGGTTTAAAACCCTAATGCTGACTGAAGGGAAAGTTCAGTTTAGGGTTTAAAACCCTAATGCTGACTGAATGGAAAAGAGTTCAGTTTAGGGTTTAAAACCCTAATGCTGACTGGATGGAAAAGAGTTCAGTTTAGGGTTTAAAACCCTAATGCTGACTCTGACTAAAGGAAAGAGTTCAGTTTAGGGTTTAAAACCATAATGCTGACTAAAGGGAAAGTTTAATTTAGGGTTTAAAACCCTAATGCTGACTGAATGGAAAAAGTTCAGTTTAGGGTTTAAAACCTTAATGCTGACTAAAGGAAAGAGTTCAGTTTAGGGTTTAAAACCCTAATGCTGACTGAATGGAAGAGTTCAGTTTAGGGTTTAAAACCCTAATGCTGACTGAATGGAAAAAGTTCAGTTTAGGGTTTAAAACCCTAATGCTGACTAAAGGAAAGAGTTCAGTTTAGGGTTTAAAACCCTAATGCTGACAGAATGGAAAAGTTCAGTTTAAGGTTTAAAACCTTAATGCTGACTAAAGGAAAGAGTTCAGTTTAGGGTTTAAAACCCTAATGCTGACTGGATGGAAAAGAGTTCAGTTTAGGGTTTAAAACCCAAATGCTGACTCTGACTAAAGGAAAGAGTTCAGTTTAGGGTTTAAAACCCTAATGCTGACTAAAGGGAAAGTTTAGTTTAGGGTTTAAAACCCTAATGCTGACTAAAGGAAAAAGTTCAGTTTAGGGTTTAAAACACTAATGTTGACTTCAACAAAAGTTCAGTTTAGGGTATAAAACCCTAATGCTGACTGAATGGAAAAAGTTCAGTTTAGGGTTTAAAACCCTAATGCTGACTGAAGGGAAAGTTCAGTTTAGGGTTTAAAACCCTAATGCTGACTGAATGGAAAAGAGTTCAGTTTAGGGTTTAAAACCCTAATGCTGACTGGATAGAAAAGAGTTCAGTTTAGGGTTTAAAACCCTAATGCTGACTCTGACTACAGGAAAAAGTTCAGTTTAGGGTTTAAAACCCTAATGCTGACTGAATGGAAAAGAGTCCAATTTAGGGTTTAAAACCCTAATGCTGACTAAAGGAAAAAGTTCAGTTTAGGGTTTAAAACCCTAATGCTGACTAAAGGGAAAGTTTAGTTTAGGGTTTAAAACCCTAATGCTGACTAAAGGAAAGAGTTCAGTTTAGGGTTTAAAACCCTAATGCTGACTAAAGGGAAAGTTCAGTTTAAGGTTTAAAACCCTAATGCTGACTAAATGAAAGAGTTCAGTTTAGGGTTTAAAACCCTAATGCTGACTAAAGGGAAAGTTCAGTTTAGGGTTTAAAACCCTAATACTGACTAGCTGGAAAGAGTTCAGTTTAGGGTTTAAAACCCTAACGCTAACTGAATGGAAAAAGTTCAGTTTAGGGTTTAAAACACTAATGTTGACTACAACAAAAGTTCAGTTTAGGGTTTAAAACCCTAATGCTGACTGAAGGGAAAGTTCAGTTTAGGGTTTAAAACCCTAATGTTGACTGAATGGAAAAGAGTTCAGTTTAGGGTTTAAAACCCTAATGCTGACTGGATGGAAAAGAGTTCAGTTTAGGGTTTAAAACCCTAATGCTGACTCTGACTAAAGGAAAGAGTTCAGTTTAGGGTTTAAAACCATAATGCTGACTAAAGGGAAAGTTTAATTTAGGGTTTAAAACCCTAATGCTGACTGAATGGAAAAAGTTCAGTTTAGGGTTTAAAACCTTAATGCTGACTAAAGGAAAGAGTTCAGTTTAGGGTTTAAAACCCTAATGCTGACTGAATGGAAGAGTTCAGTTTAGGGTTTAAAACCCTAATGCTGACTGAATGGAAAAAGTTCAGTTTAGGGTTTAAAACCCTAATGCTGACTAAAGGAAAGAGTTCAGTTTAGGGTTTAAAACCCTAATGCTGACAGAATGGAAAAGTTCAGTTTAAGGTTTAAAACCTTAATGCTGACTAAAGGAAATAGTTCAGTTTAGGGTTTAAAACCCTAATGCTGACTGGATGGAAAAGAGTTCAGTTTAGGGTTTAAAACCCTAATGCTGACTCTGAATAAAGGAAAGAGTTCAGTTTAGGGTTTAAAACCATAATGCTGACTAAAGGGAAAGTTTAGTTTAGGGTTTAAAACCCTAATGCTGACTAAAGGAAAAAGTTCAGTTTAGGGTTTAAAACACTAATGTTGACTACAACAAAAGTTCAGTTTAGGGTTTAAAACCCTAATGCTGACTGAAGGGAAAGTTCAGTTTAGGGTTTAAAACCCTAATGCTGACTGAATGGAAAAGAGTTCAGTTTAGGGTTTAAAACCCTAATGCTGACTGGATAGAAAAGAGTTCAGTTTAGGGTTTAAAACCCTAATGCTGACTCTGACTACAGGAAAAAGTTCAGTTTAGGGTTTAAAACCCTAATGCTGACTGAATGGAAAAGAGTCCAGTTTAGGGTTTAAAACCCTAATGCTGACTAAAGGAAAAAGTTCAGTTTAGGGTTTAAAACCCTAATGCTGACTAAAGGGAAAGTTCAGTTTAGGGTTTAAAACCCTAATGCTGACTAAAGGAAAGAGTTCAGTTTAGGGTTTAAAACCCTAATGCTGACTGAATGGAAAAAGTTCAGTTTAGGGTTTAAAACCCTAATGCTGACCGAATGGAAAAGAGTTCAGTTTAGGGTTTAAAACCCTAATGCTGACTGAATGGAAAAAGTTCAGTTTAGGGTTTAAAACCTTAATGCTGACTAAAGGAAAGAGTTCAGTTTAGGGTTTAAAACCCTAATGCTGACTGAATGGAAGAGTTCAGTTTAGGGTTTAAAACCCTAATGCTGACTGAATGGAAAAAGTTTAGTTTAGGGTTTAAAACCCTAATGCTGACTAAAGGAAAGAGTTCAGTTTAGGGTTTAAAACCCTAATGCTGACAGAATGGAAAAGTTCAGTTTAAGGTTTAAAACCTTAATGCTGACTAAAGGAAAGAGTTCAGTTTAGGGTTTAAAACCCTAATGCTGACTAAAGGGAAAGTTCAGTTTAATGTTTAAAAACCTAATGCTGACTAAAGGAAAGAGTTCAGTTTAGGGTTTAAAACCCTAATGCTGACTAAAGGGAAAGTTCAGTTTAGGGTTTAAAACCCTAATGCTGACTGAATGGAAAAAGTTCAGTTTAGGGTTTAAAACCCTAATGCTGACTAAAGGAAAGAGTTCAGTTTAGGGTATAAAACCCTAATGCTGACTGAATGGAAAAAGTTCAGTTTAGGGTTTAAAACCTTAATGCTGACTAAAGGAAAGAGTTCAGTTTAGGGTTTAAAACCCTAATGCTGACTAAAGGGAAAGTTCAGTTTAAGGTTTAAAACCCTAATGCTGACTAAATGAAAGAGTTCAGTTTAGGGTTTAAAACCCTAATGCTGACTAAAGGGAAAGTTCAGTTTAGGGTTTAAAACCCTAATACTGACTAGCTGGAAAGAGTTCAGTTTAGGGTTTAAAACCCTAACGCTAACTGAATGGAAAAAGTTCAGTTTAGGGTTTAAAACACTAATGCTGACTACAACAAAAGTTCAGTTTAGGGTTTAAAACCCTAATGCTGACTGAAGGGAAAGTTCAGTTTAGGGTTTAAAACCCTAATGCTGACTGAATGGAAAAGAGTTCAGTTTAGGGTTTAAAACCCTAATGCTGACTGGATGGAAAAGAGTTCAGTTTAGGGTTTAAAACCCTAATGCTGACTCTGACTACAGGAAAAAGTTCAGTTTAGGGTTTAAAACCCTAATGCTGACTGAATGGAAAAGAGTCCAGTTTAGGGTTTAAAACCCTAATGCTGACTAAAGGAAAAAGTTCAGTTTAGGGTTTAAAACCCTAATGCTGACTAAAGGGAAAGTTCAGTTTAGGGTTTAAAACCCTAATGCTGACTAAAGGAAAGAGTTCAGTTTAGGGTTTAAAACCCTAATGCTGACTGAATGGAAAAAGTTCAGTTTAGGGTTTAAAACCCTAATGCTGACCGAATGGAAAAGAGTTCAGTTTAGGGTTTAAAACCCTAATGCTGACTGAATGGAAAAAGTTCAGTTTAGGGTTTAAAACCTTAATGCTGACTAAAAGGAAAGAGTTCAGTTTAGGGTTTAAAACCCTAATGCTGACTGAATGGAAGAGTTCAGTTTAGGGTTTAAAACCCTAATGCTGACTGAATGGAAAAAGTTCAGTTTAGGGTTTAAAACCCTAATGCTGACTAAAGGAAAGAGTTCAGTTTAGGGTTTAAAACCCTAATGCTGACAGAATGGAAAAAGTTCAGTTTAAGGTTTAAAACCTTAATGCTGACTAAAGGAAAGAGTTCAGTTTAGGGTTTAAAACCCTAATGCTGACTAAAAGGAAAGTTCAGTTTAAAGTTTAAAACCCTAATGCTGACTAAAGGAAAGAGTTCAGTTTAGGGTTTAAAACCCTAATGCTGACTAAAGGGAAAGTTCAGTTTAGGGTTTAAAACCCTAATGCTGACTGAATGGAAAAAGTTCAGTTTAGGGTTTAAAACCCTAATGCTGACTAAAGGAAAGAGTTCAGTTTAGGGTATAAAACCCTAATGCTGACTGAATGGAAAAAGTTCAGTTTAGGGTTTAAAACCTTAATGCTGACTAAAGGAAAGAGTTCAGTTTAAGGTTTAAAACCCTAATGCTGACTAAAGGAAAGAGTTCAGTTTAGGGTTTAAAACCCTAATGCTGACTAAAGGGAAAGTTTAGTTTAGGGTTTAAAACCCTAATGCTGACTGAATGGAAAAAGTTCAGTTTAGGGTTTAAAACCCTAATGCTGACTAAAGGAAAGAGTTCAGTTTAGGGTATAAAACCCTAATGCTGACTGAATGGAAAAAGTTCAGTTTAGGGTTTAAAACCTTAATGCTGACTAAAGGAAAGAGTTCAGTTTAGGGTTTAAAACCCTAATGCTGACTAAAGGGAAAGTTCAGTTTAAGGTTTAAAACCCTAATGCTGACTAAAGGAAAGAGTTCAGTTTAGGGTTTAAAACCCTAATGCTGACTAAAGGGAAAGTTCAGTTTAGGGTTTAAAACCCTAATACTGACTAGCTGGAAAGAGTTCAGTTTAGGGTTTAAAACCCTAACGCTAACTGAATGGAAAAAGTTCAGTTTAGGGTTAAAAACCCTAATGCTGACTACAAGAAAAGTTCAGTTTAGGGTTTAAAACCCTAATGCTGACTGAATGAAAAAGTTCAGTTTAGGGTTTAAAACCCTAATGCTGACTGAAGGGAAAGTTCAGTTTAGGGTTTAAAACCCTAATGCTGACTAAAGGAAAGAGTTCAGTTTAGGGTTTAAAACCCTAATGCTGACTGAATGGAAAAGAGTTCAGTTTAGGGTTTAAAACCCTAATGCTGACTAGATGGAAAAGAGTTCAGTTTAGGGTTTAAAACCCTAATGCTGACTCTGACTACAGGAAAAAGTTCAGTTTAGGGTTTAAAACCCTAATGCTGACTAATGGAAAAAGTTCAGTTTAGGGTTTAAAAACCCTAATGCTGACTGAAGGGAAAAAGTTCAGTTTAGGGTTTAAAACCCTAATGCTGACTAAAGGAAAAGAGTTATGTTTAGGGTTTAAAACCCTAATGCTGACTGAATGGAAAAGAGTTTAGTTTAGGGTTTAAAACCCTAATGCTGACTAAAGGAAAAGTTCAGTTTAGGGTTTAAAAACCCTAATGCTGACTAAAGGAAAAGTTCAGTTTAGGGTTTAAAACCCTAATGCTGACTACAAGAAAAGTTCAATTTAGGGTTTAAAACCCTAATGCTGACTGAATGAAAAAGTTCAGTTTAGGGTTTAAAACCCTAATGCTGACTAAAGGGAAAGTTCAGTTTAGGGTTTAAAACCCTAATGCTGACTAAAGGAAAGAGTTCAGTTTAGGGTTTAAAACCCTAATGCTGACTGGATGGAAAAGAGTTCAGTTTAGGGTTTAAAACCCTAATGCTGACTGGATGGAAAAGAGTTCAGTTTAGGGTTTAAAACCCTAATGCTGACTCTGACTACAGGAAAAAGTTCAGTTTAGGGTTTAAAACCCTAATGCTGACTGAATGGAAAAGAGTTCAGTTTAGGGTAAAAAACCCTAATGCTGACTAAAGGAAAAGTTCAGTTTAGGGTTTAAAACCCTAATGCTGACTAAAGGAAAAGTTCAGTTTAGGGTTTAAAACCTTAATGCTGACTGAATGGAAAAAGTTCAGTTTAGGGTTTAAAACCCTAATGCTGACTGAATGGAAAAGAGTTCAGTTTAGGGTTTAAAACCCTAATGCTGACTGAATGGAAAAGAGTTCAGTTTAGGGTTTAAAACCCTAATGCTGACTGGATGGAAAAGAGTTCAGTTTAGGGTTTAAAACCCTAATGCTGACTCTGACTACAGGAAAAAGTTCAGTTTAGGGTTTAAAACCCTAATGCTGACTGAATGGAAAAGAGTCCAGTTTAGGGTTTAAAACCCTAATGCTGACTAAAGGGAAAGTTCAGTTTAGGGTTTAAAACCCTAATGCTGACTAAAGGAAAGAGTTCAGTTTAGGGTTTAAAACCCTAATGCTGACTGAATGGAAAAAGTTCAGTTTAGGGTTTAAAACCCTAATGCTGACCGAATGGAAAAGAGTTCAGTTTAGGGTTTAAAACCCTAATGCTGACTGAATGGAAAAAGTTCAGTTTAGGGTTTAAAACCTTAATGCTGACTAAAGGAAAGAGTTTAGTTTAGGGTTTAAAACCCTAATGCTGAATAAAGGAAAAGTTCAGTTTAGGGTTTAAAAACCCTAATGCTGACTGAAGGGAAAAAGTTCAGTTTAGGGTTTAAAACCCTAATGCTGACTAAAGGAAAAGAGTTTTGTTTAGGGTTTAAAACCCTAATGCTGACTGAATGGAAAAGAGTTTAGTTTAGGGTTTAAAACCCTAATGCTGACTAAAGGAAAAGTTCAGTTTAGGCTTTAAAAACTCTAATGCTGACTAAAGGAAGAGTTCAGTTTAGGGTTTAAAACCCTAATGCTGAGTGAATGGAAAAAGGTTCAGTTTAGGATTTAAAACCCTAATGCTGACCGAATGGAAAAGAGTTCAGTTTAGGGTTTAAAACCCTAATGCTGACTGGATGGAAATGAGTTCAGTTTAGGGTTTAAAAACCTAATGCTGACTGGATGGAAAAGTTCAGTTTAGGGTTTAAAAACTCTAATGCTGACTAAAGGAAAAGTTCAGTTTAGGGTTTAAAACCCTAATGATGACTGAATGGAAAAAGGTTCAGTTTAGGGTTTAAAACCCTAATGCTGACCGAATGGAAAAGAGTTCAGTTTAGGGTATAAAACCCTAATGCTGACTGGATGGAAAAAATTCAGTTTAGTGTTTAAAACCCTAATGCTGACTAAAGGAAAAGAGTTCTGTTTAGGGTTTAAAACCCTAATGCTGACTGAATGGAAAAGAGTTTAGTTTAGGGTTTAAAACCCTAATGCTGACTAAAGGAAAAGTTCAGTTTAGGGTTTAAAAACTCTAATGCTGACTAAAGGAAAAGTTCAGTTTAGGGTTTAAAACCCTAATGCTGACTGAATGGAAAAAGTTCAGTTTAGGGTTTAAAACCCTAATGCTGACCGAATGGAAAAGAGTTCAGTTTAGGGTTTAAAACCCTAATGCTGACCGAATGGAAAAGAGTTCAGTTTAGGGTTTAAAACCCTAATGCTGACTGGATGGAAAAGAGTTCAGTTTAGGGTTTAAAACCCTAATGCTGACTGGATGGAAAAGAGTTCAGTTTAGGGTTTAAAACCCTAATGCTGACTCTGACTACAGGAAAAAGTTCAGTTTAGGGTTTAAAACCCTAATGCTGACTGAATGGAAAAGAGTTCAGTTTAGGGTATAAAACCCTAATGCTGACTAAAGGAAAAGTTCAGTTTAGGGTTTAAAACCCTAATGCTGACTAAAGGAAAGAGTTCAGTTTAGGGTTTAAAACCCTAATGCTGACTGAATGGAAAAGAGTTCAGTTTAGGGTTTAAAACCCTAATGCTGACTAGATGGAAAAGAGTTCAGTTTAGGGTTTAAAACCCTAATGCTGACTCTGACTACAGGAAAAAGTTCAGTTTAGGGTTTAAAACCCTAATGCTGACTAATGGAAAAAGTTCAGTTTAGGGTTTAAAAACCCTAATGCTGATTGAAGGGAAAAAGTTCAGTTTAGGGTTTAAAACCCTAATGCTCACTAAAGGAAAAGAGTTAGGTTTAGGGTTTAAAACCCTAATGCTGACTGAATGGAAAAGAGTTTAGTTTAGGGTTTAAAAGCCTAATGCTGACTAAAGGAAAAGTTCAGTTTAGGGTTTAAAAGCCCTAACGCTAACTGAATGGAAAAAGTTCAGTTTAAGGTTTAAAACCCTAATGCTGACTACAAGAAAAGTTCAGTTTAGGGTTTAAAACCCTAATGCTGACTGAATGAAAAAGTTCAGTTTAGGGTTTAAAACCCTAATGCTGACTAAAGGGAAAGTTCAGTTTAGGGTTTAAAACCCTAATGCTGACTAAAGGAAAGAGTTCAGTTTAGGGTTTAAAACCCTAATGCTGACTGGATGGAAAAGAGTTCAGTTTAGGGTTTAAAACCCTAATGCTGACTGGATGGAAAAGAGTTCAGTTTAGGGTTTAAAACCCTAATGCTGACTCTGACTACAGGAAAAAGTTCAGTTTAGGGTTTAAAACCCTAATGCTGACTGAATGGAAAAGAGTTCAGTTTAGGGTAAAAAACCCTAATGCTGACTAAAGGAAAAGTTCAGTTTAGGGTTTAAAACCCTAATGCTGACTAAAGGAAAAGTTCAGTTTAGGTTTTAAAACCTTAATGCTGACTGAATGGAAAAAGTTCAGTTTAGGGTTTAAAACCCTAATGCTGACTGAATGGAAAAGAGTTCAGTTTAGGGTTTAAAACCCTAATACTGACTGAATGGAAAAGAGTTCAGTTTAGGGTTTAAAACCCTAATGCTGACTGGATGGAAAAGAGTTCAGTTTAGGGTTTAAAACCCTAATGCTGACTCTGACTACAGGAAAAAGTTTAGTTTAGGGTTTAAAACCCTAATGCTGACTGAATGGAAAAGAGTCAAGTTTAGGGTTTAAAACCCTAATGCTGATTAAAGGAAAAAGTTCAGTTTAGGGTTTAAAACCCTAATGCTGACTAAAGGGAAAGTTCAGTTTAAGGTTTAAAACCCTAATGCTGAGTAAAGGAAAGAGTTCAGTTTAGGGTTTAAAACACTAATGCTGACTGAATGGAAAAAGTTCAGTTTAGGGTTTAAAACCCTAATGCTGACCGAATGGAAAAGAGTTCAGTTTAGGGTTTAAAACCCTAATGCTGACTGAATGGAAAAAGTTCAGTTTAGGGTTTAAAACCTTAATGCTGACTAAAGGAAAGAGTTTAGTTTAGGGTTTAAAACCCTAATGCTGACTAAAGGAAAAGTTCAGTTTAGGGTTTAAAAACCCTAATGCTGACTGAAGGGAAAAAGTTCAGTTTAGGGTTTAAAACCCTAATGCTGACTAAAGGAAAAGAGTTCTGTTTAGGGTTTAAAACCCTAATGCTGACTGAATGGAAAAGAGTTTAGTTTAGGGTTTAAAACCCTAATGCTGACTAAAGGAAAAGTTCAGTTTAGGGTTTAAAAACCCTAACGCTAACTGAATGGAAAAAGTTCAGTTTAAGGTTTAAAACCCTAATGCTGACTACAAGAAAAGTTCAGTTTAGGGTTTAAAACCCTAATGCTGACTGAATGAAAAAGTTCAGTTTAGGGTTTAAAACCCTAATGCTGACTAAAGGGAAAGTTCAGTTTAGGGTTTAAAACCCTAATGCTGACTAAAGGAAAGAGTTCAGTTTAGGGTTTAAAACCCTAATGCTGACTGGATGGAAAAGAGTTCAGTTTAGGGTTTAAAACCCTAATGCTGACTGGATGGAAAAGAGTTCAGTTTAGGGTTTAAAACCCTAATGCTGACTCTGACTACAGGAAAAAGTTCAGTTTAGGGTTTAAAACCCTAATGCTGACTGAATGGAAAAGAGTTCAGTTTAGGGTAAAAAACCCTAATGCTGACTAAAGGAAAAGTTCAGTTTAGGGTTTAAAACCCTAATGCTGACTAAAGGAAAAGTTCAGTTTAGGGTTTAAAACCCTAATGCTGACTGAATGGAAAAAGTTCAGTTTAGGGTTTAAAACCCTAATGCTGACTGAATGGAAAAGAGTTCAGTTTAGGGTTTAAAACCCTAATGCTGACTGAATGGAAAAGAGTTCAGTTTAGGGTTTAAAACCCTAATGCTGACTGGATGGAAAAGAGTTCAGTTTAGGGTTTAAAACCCTAATGCTGACTCTAACTACAGGAAAAAGTTTAGTTTAGGGTTTAAAACCCTAATGCTGACTAAATGGAAAAGATTCCAGTTTAGGGTTTAAAACCCTAATGCTGACTAAAGGAAAAAGTTCAGTTTAGGGTTTAAAACCCTAATGCTGACTAAAGGGAAAGTTCAGTTTAGGGTTTAAAACCCTAATGCTGAGTAAAGGAAAGAGTTCAGTTTAGGGTTTAAAACCCTAATGCTGACTGAATGGAAAAGAGTTCAGTTTAGGGTTTAAAACCCTAATGCTGACTGGATGGAAAAGAGTTCAGTTTAGGGTTTAAAACCCTAATGCTGACTCTGACTATAGGAAAAAGTTCAGTTTAGGGTTTAAAACCCTAATGCTGACTGAATGGAAAAGAGTCCAGTTTAGGGTTTAAAACTCTAATGCTGACTAAAGGAAAAAATTCAGTTTAGGGTTTAAAACCCTCATGCTGACTAAATGGAAAGTTCAGTTTAGGCTTTAAAACCCTAATGCTGACTAAAGGAAAGAGTTCAGTTTAGGGTTTGAAACCCTAATGTTGACTGAATGAAAAAGTTCAGTTTAGGGTTTAAAACCCTAATGCTGACTGAAGCGAAAGTTCAGTTTAGGGTTTAAAACCTTAATGCTGACTAAAGGAAAGAGTTCAGTTTTGGGTTTAAAACCCTAATGCTGACTGAATGGAAAAGAGTTCAGTTTAGGGTTTAAAACCCTAATGCTGACTAGATGGAAAAGAGTTCAGTTTAGGGTTTAAAACCCTAATGCTGACTCTGACTACAGGAAAAAGTTCAGTTTAGGGTTTAAAACCCTAATGCTGACTAATGGAAAAAGTTCAGTTTAGGGTTTAAAAACCCTAATGCTGATTGAAGGGAAAAAGTTCAGTTTAGGGTTTAAAACCCTAATGCTCACTAAAGGAAAAGAGTTAGGTTTAGGGTTTAAAACCCTAATGCTGACTGAATGGAAAAGAGTTTAGTTTAGGGTTTAAAACCCTAATGCTGACTAAAGGAAAAGTTCAGTTTAGGGTTTAAAAACCCTAACGCTAACTGAATGGAAAAAGTTCAGTTTAAGGTTTAAAACCCTAATGCTGACTACAAGAAAAGTTCAGTTTAGGGTTTAAAACCCTAATGCTGACTGAATGAAAAAGTTCAGTTTAGGGTTTAAAACCCTAATGCTGACTAAAGGGAAAGTTCAGTTTAGGGTTTAAAACCCTAATGCTGACTAAAGGAAAGAGTTCAGTTTAGGGTTTAAAACCCTAATGCTGACTGGATGGAAAAGAGTTCAGTTTAGGGTTTAAAACCCTAATGCTGACTAGATGGAAAAGAGTTCAGTTTAGGGTTTAAAACCCTAATGCTGACTCTGACTACAAGAAAAAGTTAAGTTTAGGGTTTAAAACCCTAATGCTGACTGAATGGAAAAGAGTTCAGTTTAGGGTAAAAAACCCTAATGCTGACTAAAGGAAAAGTTCAGTTTAGGGTTTAAAACCCTAATGCTCACTAAAGGAAAAGAGTTAGGTTTAGGGTTTAAAACCCTAATGCTGACTGAATGGAAAAGAGTTTAGTTTAGGGTTTAAAAGCCTAATGCTGACTAAAGGAAAAGATCAGTTTAGGGTTTAAAAGCCCTAACGCTAACTGAATGGAAAAAGTTCAGTTTAAGGTTTAAAACCCTAATGCTGACTACAAGAAAAGTTCAGTTTAGGGTTTAAAACCCTAATGCTGACTGAATGAAAAAGTTCAGTTTAGGGTTTAAAACCCTAATGCTGACTAAAGGGAAAGTTCAGTTTAGGGTTTAAAACCCTAATGCTGACTAAAGGAAAGAGTTCAGTTTAGGGTTTAAAACCCTAATGCTGACTGGATGGAAAAGAGTTCAGTTTAGGGTTTAAAACCCTAATGCTGACTGGATGGAAAAGAGTTTAGTTTAGGGTTTAAAACCCTAATGCTGACTCTGACTACAGGAAAAAGTTCAGTTTAGGGTTTAAAACCCTAATGCTGACTGAATGGAAAAGAGTTCAGTTTAGGGTAAAAAACCCTAATGCTGACTAAAGGAAAAGTTCAGTTTAGGGTTTAAAACCCTAATGCTGACTAAAGGAAAAGTTCAGTTTAGGTTTTAAAACCTTAATGCTGACTGAATGGAAAAAGTTCAGTTTAGGGTTTAAAACCCTAATGCTGACTGAATGGAAAAGAGTTCAGTTTAGGGTTTAAAACCCTAATACTGACTGAATGGAAAAGAGTTCAGTTTAGGGTTTAAAACCCTAATGCTGACTGAATGGAAAAGAGTTCAGTTTAGGGTTTAAAACCCTAATGCTGACTAAAGGAAAAGTTCAGTTTAGGGTTTAAAACCCTAATGCTGACTAAAGGAAAGAGTTCAGTTTAGGGTTTAAAACCCTAATGCTGACTGAATGGAAAAGAGTTCAGTTTAGGGTTTAAAACCCTAATGCTGACTAGATGGAAAAGAGTTCAGTTTAGGGTTTAAAACCCTAATGCTGACTCTGACTACAGGAAAAAGTTCAGTTTAGGGTTTAAAACCCTAATGCTGACTAATGGAAAAAGTTCAGTTTAGGGTTTAAAAACCCTAATGCTGATTGAAGGGAAAAAGTTCAGTTTAGGGTTTAAAACCCTAATGCTCACTAAAGGAAAAGAGTTAGGTTTAGGGTTTAAAACCCTAATGCTGACTGAATGGAAAAGAGTTTAGTTTAGGGTTTAAAAGCCTAATGCTGACTAAAGGAAAAGTTCAGTTTAGGGTTTAAAAGCCCTAACGCTAACTGAATGGAAAAAGTTCAGTTTAAGGTTTAAAACCCTAATGCTGACTACAAGAAAAGTTCAGTTTAGGGTTTAAAACCCTAATGCTGACTGAATGAAAAAGTTCAGTTTAGGGTTTAAAACCCTAATGCTGACTAAAGGGAAAGTTCAGTTTAGGGTTTAAAACCCTAATGCTGACTAAAGGAAAGAGTTCAGTTTAGGGTTTAAAACCCTAATGCTGACTGGATGGAAAAGAGTTCAGTTTAGGGTTTAAAACCCTAATGCTGACTGGATGGAAAAGAGTTCAGTTTAGGGTTTAAAACCCTAATGCTGACTCTGACTACAGGAAAAAGTTCAGTTTAGGGTTTAAAACCCTAATGCTGACTGAATGGAAAAGAGTTCAGTTTAGGGTAAAAAACCCTAATGCTGACTAAAGGAAAAGTTCAGTTTAGGGTTTAAAACCCTAATGCTGACTAAAGGAAAAGTTCAGTTTAGGTTTTAAAACCTTAATGCTGACTGAATGGAAAAAGTTCAGTTTAGGGTTTAAAACCCTAATGCTGACTGAATGGAAAAGAGTTCAGTTTAGGGTTTAAAACCCTAATACTGACTGAATGGAAAAGAGTTCAGTTTAGGGTTTAAAACCCTAATGCTGACTGGATGGAAAAGAGTTCAGTTTAGGGTTTAAAACCCTAATGCTGACTCTGACTACAGGAAAAAGTTTAGTTTAGGGTTTAAAACCCTAATGCTGACTGAATGGAAAAGAGTCAAGTTTAGGGTTTAAAACCCTAATGCTGATTAAAGGAAAAAGTTCAGTTTAGGGTTTAAAACCCTAATGCTGACTAAAGGGAAAGTTCAGTTTAAGGTTTAAAACCCTAATGCTGAGTAAAGGAAAGAGTTCAGTTTAGGGTTTAAAACACTAATGCTGACTGAATGGAAAAAGTTCAGTTTAG
>NW_027184456.1:0-18000 GCF_000393655.2 Nicotiana sylvestris
TTAAGTTTAGGGTTAAAAACCCTAATGCTGACTAGAGGAAAAGTTCAGTTTAGGGTTTAAAACCCTAATGCTAACTAAATGGAAAGAGTTCAGTTTAGGGTTTAAAACCCTAATGCTGACTAAATGGAAAAAGTTCAGTTTAGGGTTTAAAACCCTAATGCTGACTAAAGGAAAGAGTTCAGTTTAGGGTTTAAAACCCTAATGCTGACTGAATGGAAAAGTTCAGTTTAGGGTTTAAAACCCTAATGCTGACTGAATGGAAAGTTCAGTTTAGGGTTTAAAACTCTAATGCTGACTGAATGGAAAAAGTTCAGTTTAGGGTTTAAAAACCTTAATGCTGACTAAAGGAAAAGTTCAGTTTAGGGTTTAAAACCCTTATGTTGACTGAATGGAAAAGAGTTCTGTTTAGGGTTTAAAACCCTAATGCTAACTAAAGGAAAAGTTAAGTTTAGGGTTAAAAACCCTAATACTGACTAGAGGAAAAGTTCAGTTTAGGGTTTAAAACCCTAATGCTAACTAAATGGAAAGAGTTCAGTTTAGGGTTTAAAACCCTAATGCTGACTAAATGGAAAGAGTTCAGTTTAGGGTTTAAAACTCTAATGTTGACTACATGGAAAAAGTTCAGTTTAGGGTTTAAAACCCTAATGTTGACTGAATGGAAAAGAGTTCTGTTTAGGGTTTAAAACCCTAATGCTGACTAAAGGAAAAGTTAAGTTTAGGGTTAAAAACCCTAATGCTGACTAGAAGAAAAGTTCAGTTTAGGGTTTAAAACCCTAATGCTGACTGAATGGAAAGTTCAGTTTAGGGTTTAAAACTCTAATGCTGACTGAATGGAAAAAGTTCAGTTTAGGGTTTAAAAACCTTAATGCTGACTAAAGGAAAAGTTCAGTTTAGGGTTTAAAACCATAATGTTGACTGAATGGAAAAGAGTTCTGTTTAGGGTTTAAAACCCTAATGCTGACTAAAGGAAAAGTTAAGTTTAGGGTTAAAAACCCTAATGCTGACTAGAGGAAAAGTTCAGTTTAGGGTTTAAAACCCTAATGCTAACTAAATGGAAAGAGTTCAGTTTAGGGTTTAAAACCCTAATGCTGACTAAATGGAAAAAGTTCAGTTTAGGGTTTAAAACCCTAATGCTGACTAAAGGAAAGAGTTCAGTTTAGGGTTTAAAACCCTAATGCTGACTGAATGGAAAAGTTCAGTTTAGGGTTTAAAACCCTAATGCTGACTGAATGGAAAGTTCAGTTTAGGGTTTAAAACTCTAATGCTGACTGAATGGAAAAAGTTCAGTTTAGGGTTTAAAAACCTTAATGCTGACTAAAGGAAAAGTTCAGTTTAGGGTTTAAAACCCTTATGTTGACTGAATGGAAAAGAGTTCTGTTTAGGGTTTAAAACCCTAATGCTAACTAAAGGAAAAGTTAAGTTTAGGGTTAAAAACCCTAATGCTGACTAGAGGAAAAGTTCAGTTTAGGGTTTAAAACCCTAATGCTGACTAAATGGAAAGAGTTCAGTTTAGGGTTTAAAACCCTAATGCTGACTAAATGGAAAAAGTTCAGTTTAGGGTTTAAAACCCTAATGCTGACTAAAGGAAAGAGTTCAGTTTAGGGTTTAAAACCCTAATGCTGACTGAATGGAAAGAGTTCAGTTTAGGGTTTAAAACTCTAATGTTGACTAAATAGAAAAAGTTCAGTTTAGGGTTTAAAACCCTAATGCTGACTAAAGGAAAGATTTCAGTTTAGGGTTTAAAACCCTAATGCTGACTGAATGGAAAGTTCAGTTTAGGGTTTAAAACTCTAATGCTGACTGAATGGAAAAAAGTTCAGTTTAGGGTTTAAAACCCTAATGCTGACTACATGGAAAAAGTTCAGTTTAGGGTTTAAAACCCAAATGCTGACTAGAGGAAAAGTTCAGTTTAGGGTTTAAAACCCTAATGCTGACTAAATGGAAAAGTTCAGTTTAGGGTTTAAAACCCTAATGCTGACTAAAGGAAAGAGTTCAGTTTAGGGTTTAAAACCCTAATGTTGACTGAATGGAAAGAGTTCAGTTTAGGGTTTAAAACCCTAATGCTGACTAAATGGAAAAAGTTCAGTTTAGGGTTTAAAACCCTAATGCTGACTAAAGGAAAGAGTTCAGTTTAGGGTTTAAAACCCTAATGCTGACTGAATGGAAAGTTCAGTTTAGGGTTTAAAACCCTAATGCTGACTAAATGGAAAAAGTTCAGTTTAGGGTTTAAAACCCTAATGCTGACTAAAGGAAAGAGTTCAGTTTAGGGTTTAAAACCCTAATGTTGACTGAATGGAAAGAGTTCAGTTTAGGGTTTAAAACCCTAATGCTGACTAAATGAAAAAAGTTCAGTTTAGGGTTTAAAACCCTAATGCTGACTAAAGGAAAGAGTTCAGTTTAGGGTTTAAAACCCTAACACTGACTGAATGGAAAGTTCAGTTTAGGGTTTAAAACCCTAATGCAGACTAAATGAAAAAAGTTCAGTTTAGGGTTTAAAACCCTAATGCTGACTAAAGGAAAGAGTTCAGTTTAGGGTTTAAAACCCTAATGCTGACTGAATGGAAAGTTCAGTTTAGGGTTTAAAACCCTAATGCTGACTAAATGGAAAAAGTTCAGTTTAGGGTTTAAAACCCTAATGCTGACTAAAGGAAAGAGTTCAGTTTAGGGTTTAAAACCTTCATGCTGACTGAATGGAAAGAGTTCAGTTTAGGGTTTAAAACCCTAATGCTGACTAAATGGAAAAAGTTCAGTTTAGGGTTTAAAACCCTAATGCTGACTAAAGGAAAGATTTTAGTTTAGGGTTTAAAACCCTAATGCTGACTGAATGGAAAGTTCAGTTTAGGGTTTAAAACTCTAATGCTGACTGAATGGAAAAAGTTCAGTTTAGGGTTTGAAACCTTAATGCTGACTACATGGAAAAAGTTCAGTTTAGGGTTTAAAACCCTAATGCTGACTAAAGGAAAAGTTCAGTTTAGGGTTTAAGACCCAAATGCTGACTAAATGGAAAAGAATTCAGTTTAGGGTTTAAAACCTTAATGCTGACTGAATAGAAAAATTCAGTTTAGGGTATAAAACCCTAATGCTGACTAAAGGAAAAGTTCAGTTTAGGGTTTAAAACCCCAATGTTGACTAAATGGAAAAGAGTTATGTTTAGGGTTTAAAACCCTAATGCTGACTAAAGGAAAAGTTAAGTTTAGGGTTTAAAACCCTAATGCTGACTAGAGGAAAAGTTAAGTTTAGGGTTTAAAACCCTAATGCTGACTAAATGGGAAAAGTTCAGTTTAGGGTTTAAAACCCTAATGCAGACTAAAGGGAAAAGTTCAGTTTAGGGTTTAAAACCCTAATGCTAACTGAAGGAAAGAGTCCAGTTTAGGGTTTAAAACCCTAATGCTGACTGAATGGAAAGAGTTCAGTTTAGGGTTTAAAACCCTAATGACTAAATGGAAAAAGTTCAGTTTAGGGTTTAAAACCCTAATGCTGACTAAAGGAAAGAGTTCAGTTTAGGGTTTAAAACCCTAATGCTGACTACATTGAAAAAGTTCAGTTTAGGGTTTAAAACCCTAATGCTGACTAAATGGAAAAGTTCAGTTTAGGGTTTAAAACCCTAATGCTGACTAAAGGAAAGAGTTCAGTTTAGGGTTTAAAACCCTAATGCTGACAGAATGGAAAGAGTTCAGTTTAGGGTTTAAAACCCTAATGCTGACTAAATGGAAAAAGTTCAGTTTAGGGTTTAAAACCCTAATGCTGACTAAAGGAAAGAGTTCAGTTTAGGGTTTAAAACCCTAACACTGACTGAATGGAAAGTTCAGTTTAGGGTTTAAAACCCTAATGCTGACTAAATGGAAAAGTTCAGTTTAGGGTTTAAAACCCTAATGCTGACTGAATGGAAAGAGTTCAGTTTAGGGTTTAAAACCCTAATGCTGACTGAATGGAAAGTTCAGTTTAGGGTTTAAAACCCTAATGCTGACTAAATGGAAAAAGTTCAGTTTAGGGTTTTAAACCCTAATGCTGACTAAAGGAAAGAGTTCAGTTTAGGGTTTAAAACCTTAATGCTGACTGAATGGAAAAAGTTCAGTTTAGAGTTTAAAACCCTAATGTTGACTAAATGGAAAAAGTTCAGTTTAGGGTTTAAAACCCTAATGCTGACTAAAGGAAAGATTTTAGTTTAGGGTTTAAAACCCTAATGCTGACTGAATGGAAAGTTCAGTTTAGGGTTTAAAACTCTAATGCTGACTGAATGGAAAAAGTTCAGTTTAGGGTTTGAAACCCTAATGCTGACTACATGGAAAAAGTTCAGTTTAGGGTTTAAAACCCTAATGCTGTCTAAAGGAAAAGTTCAGTTTAGGGTTTAAGACCCAAATGCTGACTAAATGGAAAAGAGTTCAGTTTAGGGTTTTAAACCTTAATGCTGACTGAATAGAAAAATTCAGTTTAGGGTATAAAACCCTAATGCTGACTAAAGGAAAAGTTCAGTTTAGGGTTTAAAACCCCAATGTTGACTGAATGGAAAAGAGTTATGTTTAGGGTTTAAAACCCTAATGCTGACTAAAGGAAAAGTTAAGTTTAGGGTTTAAAACTCTAATACTGACTAGAGGAAAAGTTAAGTTTAGGGTTTAAAACCCTAATGCTGACTAAATGGGAAAAGTTCAGTTTAGGGTTTAAAACCCTAATGCTGACTAAAGGAAAAGTTAAGTTTAGGGTTTAAAACCCTAATGCTGACTAGAGGAAAAGTTAAGTTTAGGGTTTAAAACCCTAATGCTGACTAAATGGGAAAAGTTCAGTTTAGGGTTTAAAACCCTAATGCAGACTAAAGGGAAAAGTTCAGTTTAGGGTTTAAAACCCTAATGCTAACTGAAGGAAAGAGTCCAGTTTAGGGTTTAAAACCCTAATGCTGACTAAATGGAAAGAGTTCAGTTTAGGGTTTAAAACTCTAATGTTGACTACATGGAAAAAGTTCAGTTTAGGGTTTAAAACCCTAATGTTGACTGAATGGAAAAGAGTTCTGTTTAGGGTTTAAAACCCTAATGCTGACTAAAGGAAAAGTTAAGTTTAGGGTTAAAAACCCTAATGCTGACTAGAAGAAAAGTTCAGTTTAGGGTTTAAAACCCTAATGCTGACTGAATGGAAAGTTCAGTTTAGGGTTTAAAACTCTAATGCTGACTGAATGGAAAAAGTTCAGTTTAGGGTTTAAAAACCTTAATGCTGACTAAAGGAAAAGTTCAGTTTAGGGTTTAAAACCATAATGTTGACTGAATGGAAAAGAGTTCTGTTTAGGGTTTAAAACCCTAATGCTGACTAAAGGAAAAGTTAAGTTTAGGGTTAAAAACCCTAATGCTGACTAGAGGAAAAGTTCAGTTTAGGGTTTAAAACCCTAATGCTAACTAAATGGAAAGAGTTCAGTTTAGGGTTTAAAACCCTAATGCTGACTAAATGGAAAAAGTTCAGTTTAGGGTTTAAAACCCTAATGCTGACTAAAGGAAAGAGTTCAGTTTAGGGTTTAAAACCCTAATGCTGACTGAATGGAAAAGTTCAGTTTAGGGTTTAAAACCCTAATGCTGACTGAATGGAAAGTTCAGTTTAGGGTTTAAAACTCTAATGCTGACTGAATGGAAAAAGTTCAGTTTAGGGTTTAAAAACCTTAATGCTGACTAAAGGAAAAGTTCAGTTTAGGGTTTAAAACCCTTATGTTGACTGAATGGAAAAGAGTTCTGTTTAGGGTTTAAAACCCTAATGCTAACTAAAGGAAAAGTTAAGTTTAGGGTTAAAAACCCTAATGCTGACTAGAGGAAAAGTTCAGTTTAGGGTTTAAAACCCTAATGCTGACTAAATGGAAAGAGTTCAGTTTAGGGTTTAAAACCCTAATGCTGACTAAATGGAAAAAGTTCAGTTTAGGGTTTAAAACCCTAATGCTGACTAAAGGAAAGAGTTCAGTTTAGGGTTTAAAACCCTAATGCTGACTGAATGGAAAGAGTTCAGTTTAGGGTTTAAAACTCTAATGTTGACTAAATAGAAAAAGTTCAGTTTAGGGTTTAAAACCCTAATGCTGACTAAAGGAAAGATTTCAGTTTAGGGTTTAAAACCCTAATGCTGACTGAATGGAAAGTTCAGTTTAGGGTTTAAAACTCTAATGCTGACTGAATGGAAAAAAGTTCAGTTTAGGGTTTAAAACCCTAATGCTGACTACATGGAAAAAGTTCAGTTTAGGGTTTAAAACCCAAATGCTGACTAGAGGAAAAGTTCAGTTTAGGGTTTAAAACCCTAATGCTGACTAAATGGAAAAGTTCAGTTTAGGGTTTAAAACCCTAATGCTGACTAAAGGAAAGAGTTCAGTTTAGGGTTTAAAACCCTAATGTTGACTGAATGGAAAGAGTTCAGTTTAGGGTTTAAAACCCTAATGCTGACTAAATGGAAAAAGTTCAGTTTAGGGTTTAAAACCCTAATGCTGACTAAAGGAAAGAGTTCAGTTTAGGGTTTAAAACCCTAATGCTGACTGAATGGAAAGTTCAGTTTAGGGTTTAAAACCCTAATGCTGACTAAATGGAAAAAGTTCAGTTTAGGGTTTAAAACCCTAATGCTGACTAAAGGAAAGAGTTCAGTTTAGGGTTTAAAACCCTAATGTTGACTGAATGGAAAGAGTTCAGTTTAGGGTTTAAAACCCTAATGCTGACTAAATGAAAAAAGTTCAGTTTAGGGTTTAAAACCCTAATGCTGACTAAAGGAAAGAGTTCAGTTTAGGGTTTAAAACCCTAACACTGACTGAATGGAAAGTTCAGTTTAGGGTTTAAAACCCTAATGCAGACTAAATGAAAAAAGTTCAGTTTAGGGTTTAAAACCCTAATGCTGACTAAAGGAAAGAGTTCAGTTTAGGGTTTAAAACCCTAATGCTGACTGAATGGAAAGTTCAGTTTAGGGTTTAAAACCCTAATGCTGACTAAATGGAAAAAGTTCAGTTTAGGGTTTAAAACCCTAATGCTGACTAAAGGAAAGAGTTCAGTTTAGGGTTTAAAACCTTCATGCTGACTGAATGGAAAGAGTTCAGTTTAGGGTTTAAAACCCTAATGCTGACTAAATGGAAAAAGTTCAGTTTAGGGTTTAAAACCCTAATGCTGACTAAAGGAAAGATTTTAGTTTAGGGTTTAAAACCCTAATGCTGACTGAATGGAAAGTTCAGTTTAGGGTTTAAAACTCTAATGCTGACTGAATGGAAAAAGTTCAGTTTAGGGTTTGAAACCTTAATGCTGACTACATGGAAAAAGTTCAGTTTAGGGTTTAAAACCCTAATGCTGACTAAAGGAAAAGTTCAGTTTAGGGTTTAAGACCCAAATGCTGACTAAATGGAAAAGAATTCAGTTTAGGGTTTAAAACCTTAATGCTGACTGAATAGAAAAATTCAGTTTAGGGTATAAAACCCTAATGCTGACTAAAGGAAAAGTTCAGTTTAGGGTTTAAAACCCCAATGTTGACTAAATGGAAAAGAGTTATGTTTAGGGTTTAAAACCCTAATGCTGACTAAAGGAAAAGTTAAGTTTAGGGTTTAAAACCCTAATGCTGACTAGAGGAAAAGTTAAGTTTAGGGTTTAAAACCCTAATGCTGACTAAATGGGAAAAGTTCAGTTTAGGGTTTAAAACCCTAATGCAGACTAAAGGGAAAAGTTCAGTTTAGGGTTTAAAACCCTAATGCTAACTGAAGGAAAGAGTCCAGTTTAGGGTTTAAAACCCTAATGCTGACTGAATGGAAAGAGTTCAGTTTAGGGTTTAAAACCCTAATGACTAAATGGAAAAAGTTCAGTTTAGGGTTTAAAACCCTAATGCTGACTAAAGGAAAGAGTTCAGTTTAGGGTTTAAAACCCTAATGCTGACTACATTGAAAAAGTTCAGTTTAGGGTTTAAAACCCTAATGCTGACTAAATGGAAAAGTTCAGTTTAGGGTTTAAAACCCTAATGCTGACTAAAGGAAAGAGTTCAGTTTAGGGTTTAAAACCCTAATGCTGACAGAATGGAAAGAGTTCAGTTTAGGGTTTAAAACCCTAATGCTGACTAAATGGAAAAAGTTCAGTTTAGGGTTTAAAACCCTAATGCTGACTAAAGGAAAGAGTTCAGTTTAGGGTTTAAAACCCTAACACTGACTGAATGGAAAGTTCAGTTTAGGGTTTAAAACCCTAATGCTGACTAAATGGAAAAGTTCAGTTTAGGGTTTAAAACCCTAATGCTGACTGAATGGAAAGAGTTCAGTTTAGGGTTTAAAACCCTAATGCTGACTGAATGGAAAGTTCAGTTTAGGGTTTAAAACCCTAATGCTGACTAAATGGAAAAAGTTCAGTTTAGGGTTTTAAACCCTAATGCTGACTAAAGGAAAGAGTTCAGTTTAGGGTTTAAAACCTTAATGCTGACTGAATGGAAAAAGTTCAGTTTAGAGTTTAAAACCCTAATGTTGACTAAATGGAAAAAGTTCAGTTTAGGGTTTAAAACCCTAATGCTGACTAAAGGAAAGATTTTAGTTTAGGGTTTAAAACCCTAATGCTGACTGAATGGAAAGTTCAGTTTAGGGTTTAAAACTCTAATGCTGACTGAATGGAAAAAGTTCAGTTTAGGGTTTGAAACCCTAATGCTGACTACATGGAAAAAGTTCAGTTTAGGGTTTAAAACCCTAATGCTGTCTAAAGGAAAAGTTCAGTTTAGGGTTTAAGACCCAAATGCTGACTAAATGGAAAAGAGTTCAGTTTAGGGTTTTAAACCTTAATGCTGACTGAATAGAAAAATTCAGTTTAGGGTATAAAACCCTAATGCTGACTAAAGGAAAAGTTCAGTTTAGGGTTTAAAACCCCAATGTTGACTGAATGGAAAAGAGTTATGTTTAGGGTTTAAAACCCTAATGCTGACTAAAGGAAAAGTTAAGTTTAGGGTTTAAAACTCTAATACTGACTAGAGGAAAAGTTAAGTTTAGGGTTTAAAACCCTAATGCTGACTAAATGGGAAAAGTTCAGTTTAGGGTTTAAAACCCTAATGCTGACTAAAGGGAAAAGTTCAGTTTAGGGTTTAAAACCCTAATGCTAACTGAAGGAAAGAGTCCAGTTTAGGGTTTAAAACCCTAATGCTGACTGAATGGAAAGTTCAGTTTAGGGTTTAAAACCCTAATGCTGATTAAATGGAAAAAGTTCAGTTTAGGGTTTAAAACCCTAATGCTGACTAAAGGAAAGAGTTCAGTTTAGGGTTTAAAACCCTAATGCTGACTACATTGAAAAAGTTCAGTTTAGGGTTTAAAACCCTAATGCTGACTAGAGGAAAAGTTCAGTTTAGGGTTTAAAACCCTAATGCTGACTAAGTGGAAAAGTTCAGTTTAGGGTTTAAAACCCTAATGCTGACTGAAGGAAAAGAGTTCAATTTAGGGTTTAAAACCCTAATGCTGACTAAATGGGAAAAAGTTCAGTTTAGGGTTTAAAACCCTAATGCTGACTAAAGGAAAGAGTTCAGTTTAGGGTTTAAAACCCTAATGCTGACTAAATGGAAAGAGTTCAGTTTAGGGTTTAAAACCCTAATGCTGACTAAATGGAAAAAGTTCAGTTTAGGGTTTAAAACCCTAATGCTGACTAAAGGAAAGAGTTCAGTTTAGGGTTTAAAACTCTAATGCTGACTAAATGGAAAAGTTCAGTTTAGGGTTAAAAACCCTAATGCTGACTGAAGGAAAAGAGTTCAGTTTAGGGTTTAAAACCCTAATGCTGACTAAATGGGAAAAGTTCAGTTTAGGGTTTAAAACCCTAATGCTGACTAAATGGAAAAAGTTCAGTTTAGGGTTTAAAACCCTAATGCTGACTAAAGGAAAGAATTCAGTTTAGGGTTTAAAACCCTAACACTGACTGAATGGAAAGTTCAGTTTAGCGTTTAAAACCCTAATGCTGACTAAATGGAAAAGTTCAGTTTAGGGTTTAAAACCCTAATGCTGACTAAAGGAAAGAGTTCAATTTAGGGTTTAAAACCTTAATGCTGACTGAATGGAAAGTTCAGTTTAGGGTTTAAAACCCTAATGCTGACTAAATGGAAAAAGTTTAGTTTAGGGTTTTAAACCCTAATGCTGACTAAAGGAAAGAGTTCAGTTTAGGGTTTAAAACCTTAATGCTGACTGAATGGAAAAAGTTCAGTTTAGGGTTTAAAACCCTAATGCTGACTAAAGGAAAGATTTTAGTTAAGGGTTTAAAATCCTAATGCTGACTGAATGGAAAGTTCAGTTTAGGGTTTAAAACTCTAATGCTGACTGAATGGAAAAAGTTCAGTTTATGTTTTGAAACCCTAATGCTAACTACATGGAAAAGGTTCAGTTTAGGGTTTAAAACCCTAATGCTGACTAAAGGAAAAGTTCAGTTTAGTGTTTAAAACCCTAATGTTGACTGAATGGAAAAGAGTTCTGTTTAGGGTTTAAAACCCTAATGCTGACTAAAGGAAAAGTTAAGTTTAGGGTTAAAAACCCTAATGCTGACTAGAGGAAAAGTTCAGTTTAGGGTTTAAAACCCTAATGCTAACTAAATGGAAAGAGTTCAGTTTAGGGTTTAAAACCCTAATGCTGACTAAATGGAAAAAGTTCAGTTTAGGGTTTAAAACCCTAATGCTGACTAAAGGAAAGAGTTCAGTTTAGGGTTTAAAACCCTAATGCTGACTGAATGGAAAGAGTTCAGTTTAGGGTTTAAAACTCTAATGTTGACTAAATAGAAAAAGTTCAGTTTAGGGTTTAAAACCCTAATGCTGACTAAAGGAAAGATTTCAGTTTAGGGTTTAAAACCCTAATGCTGACTGAATGGAAAGTTCAGTTTAGGGTTTAAAACTCTAATGCTGACTGAATGGAAAAAGTTCAGTTTAGGGTTTAAAACCCTAATGCTGACTACATGGAAAAAGTTCAGTTTAGGGTTTAAAACCCAAATGCTGACTAAATGGAAAAAGTTCAGTTTAGGGTTTAAAACCCTAATGCTGACTAAATGGAAAAAGTTCAGTTTAGGGTTTAAAACCCTAATGCTGACTAAAGGAAAGAGTTCAGTTTAGGGTTTAAAACCCTAATGCTGACTGAATGGAAAGTTCAGTTTAGGGTTTAAAACCCTAATGCTGACTAAATGGAAAAAGTTCAGTTTAGGGTTTAAAACCCTAATGCTGACTAAAGGAAAGAGTTCAGTTTAGGGTTTAAAACCCTAATGCTGACTGAATGGAAAGTTCAGTTTAGGGTTTAAAACCCTAATGCTGACTAAATGGAAAAAGTTCAGTTTAGGGTTTAAAACCCTAATGCTGACTAAAGGAAAGAGTTCAGTTTAGGGTTTAAAACCCTAATGTTGACTGAATGGAAAGAGTTCAGTTTAGGGTTTAAAACCCTAATGCTGACTAAATGAAAAAAGTTCAGTTTAGGGTTTAAAACCCTAATGCTGACTAAAGGAAAGAGTTCAGTTTAGGGTTTAAAACCCTAACACTGACTGAATGGAAAGTTCAGTTTAGGGTTTAAAACCCTAATGCAGACTAAATGAAAAAAGTTCAGTTTAGGGTTTAAAACCCTAATGCTGACTAAAGGAAAGAGTTCAGTTTAGGGTTTAAAACCCTAATGCTGACTGAATGGAAAGTTCAGTTTAGGGTTTAAAACCCTAATGCTGACTAAATGGAAAAAGTTCAGTTTAGGGTTTAAAACCCTAATGCTGACTAAAGGAAAGAGTTCAGTTTAGGGTTTAAAACCCTAATGCTGACTGAATGGAAAGAGTTCAGTTAAGAGTTTAAAACCCTAATGCTGACTAAATGGAAAAAGTTCAGTTTAGGGTTTAAAACCCTAATGCTGACTAAAGGAAAGATTTTAGTTTAGGGTTTAAAACCCTAATGCTGACTGAATGGAAAGTTCAGTTTAGGGTTTAAAACTCTAATGCTGACTGAATGGAAAAAGTTCAGTTTAGGGTTTGAAACCTTAATGCTGACTACATGGAAAAAGTTCAGTTTAGGGTTTAAAACCCTAATGCTGACTAAAGGAAAAGTTCAGTTTAGGGTTTAAGACCCAAATGCTGACTAAATGGAAAAGAATTCAGTTTAGGGTTTAAAACCTTAATGCTGACTGAATAGAAAAATTCAGTTTAGGGTATAAAACCCTAATGCTGACTAAAGGAAAAGTTCAGTTTAGGGTTTAAAACCCCAATGTTGACTAAATGGAAAAGAGTTATGTTTAGGGTTTAAAACCCTAATGCTGACTAAAGGAAAAGTTAAGTTTAGGGTTTAAAACCCTAATGCTGACTAGAGGAAAAGTTAAGTTTAGGGTTTAAAACCCTAATGCTGACTAAATGGGAAAAGTTCAGTTTAGGGTTTAAAACCCTAATGCAGACTAAAGGGAAAAGTTCAGTTTAGGGTTTAAAACCCTAATGCTAACTGAAGGAAAGAGTCCAGTTTAGGGTTTAAAACCCTAATGCTGACTGAATGGAAAGAGTTCAGTTTAGGGTTTAAAACCCTAATGACTAAATGGAAAAAGTTCAGTTTAGGGTTTAAAACCCTAATGCTGACTAAAGGAAAGAGTTCAGTTTAGGGTTTAAAACCCTAATGCTGACAGAAGGAAAAGGTTCAGTTTAGGGTTTAAAACCCTAATGCTGACTAAATGGAAAAGTTCAGTTTAGGGTTTAAAACCCTAATGCTGACTAAAGGAAAGAGTTCAGTTTAGGGTTTAAAACCCTAATGCTGACAGAATGGAAAGAGTTCAGTTTAGGGTTTAAAACCCTAATGCTGACTAAATGGAAAAAGTTCAGTTTAGGGTTTAAAACCCTAATGCTGACTAAAGGAAAGAGTTCAGTTTAGGGTTTAAAACCCTAACACTGACTGAATGGAAAGTTCAGTTTAGGGTTTAAAACCCTAATGCTGACTAAATGGAAAAGTTCAGTTTAGGGTTTAAAACACTAATGCTGACTAAAGGAAAGAGTTCAGTTTAGGGTTTAAAACCCTAATGCTGACTGAATGGAAAGTTCAGTTTAGGGTTTAAAACCCTAATGCTGACTAAATGGAAAAAGTTCAGTTTAGGGTTTTAAACCCTAATGCTGACTAAAGGAAAGAGTTCAGTTTAGGGTTTAAAACCTTAATGCTGACTGAATGGAAAAAGTTCAGTTTAGAGTTTAAAACCCTAATGTTGACTAAATGGAAAAAGTTCAGTTTAGGGTTTAAAACCCTAATGCTGACTAAAGGAAAGATTTTAGTTTAGGGTTTAAAACCCTAATGCTGACTGAATGGAAAGTTCAGTTTAGGGTTTAAAACTCTAATGCTGACTGAATGGAAAAAGTTCAGTTTAGGGTTTGAAACCCTAATGCTGACTACATGGAAAAAGTTCAGTTTAGGGTTTAAAACCCTAATGCTGTCTAAAGGAAAAGTTCAGTTTAGGGTTTAAGACCCAAATGCTGACTAAATGGAAAAGAGTTCAGTTTAGGGTTTTAAACCTTAATGCTGACTGAATAGAAAAATTCAGTTTAGGGTATAAAACCCTAATGCTGACTAAAGGAAAAGTTCAGTTTAGGGTTTAAAACCCCAATGTTGACTGAATGGAAAAGAGTTATGTTTAGGGTTTAAAACCCTAATGCTGACTAAAGGAAAAGTTAAGTTTAGGGTTTAAAACTCTAATACTGACTAGAGGAAAAGTTAAGTTTAGGGTTTAAAACCCTAATGCTGACTAAATGGGAAAAGTTCAGTTTAGGGTTTAAAACCCTAATGCTGACTAAAGGGAAAAGTTCAGTTTAGGGTTTAAAACCCTAATGCTAACTGAAGGAAAGAGTCCAGTTTAGGGTTTAAAACCCTAATGCTGACTGAATGGAAAGTTCAGTTTAGGGTTTAAAACCCTAATGCTGATTAAATGGAAAAAGTTCAGTTTAGGGTTTAAAACCCTAATGCTGACTAAAGGAAAGAGTTCAGTTTAGGGTTTAAAACCCTAATGCTGACTACATTGAAAAAGTTCAGTTTAGGGTTTAAAACCCTAATGCTGACTAGAGGAAAAGTTCAGTTTAGGGTTTAAAACCCTAATGCTGACTAAATGGAAAAGTTCAGTTTAGGGTTTAAAACCCTAATGCTGACTAAAGGAAAGAGTTCAGTTTAGGGTTTAAAACCCTAATGCTGACAGAATGGAAAGAGTTCAGTTTAGGGTTTAAAACCCTAATGCTGACTAAATGGAAAAGTTCAGTTCAGGGTTTAAAACCCTAATGCTGACTAAATAGAAAGAGTTCAGTTTAGGGTTTAAAACCCTAATGCTGACTAAATGGAAAAAGTTCAGTTTAGGGTTTAAAACCCTAATGCTGACTAAAGGAAAGAGTTCAGTTTAGGGTTTAAAACTCTAATGCTGACTAAATGGAAAAGTTCAGTTTAGGGTTAAAAACCCTAATGCTGACTGAAGGAAAAGAGTTCAGTTTAGGGTTTAAAACCCTAATGCTGACTAAATGGGAAAAGTTCAGTTTAGGGTTTAAAACCCTAATGCTGACTAAATGGAAAAAGTTCAGTTTAGGGTTTAAAACCCTAATGCTGACTAAAGGAAAGAATTCAGTTTAGGGTTTAAAACCCTAACACTGACTGAATGGAAAGTTCAGTTTAGCGTTTAAAACCCTAATGCTGACTAAATGGAAAAGTTCAGTTTAGGGTTTAAAACCCTAATGCTGACTAAAGGAAAGAGTTCAATTTAGGGTTTAAAACCTTAATGCTGACTGAATGGAAAGTTCAGTTTAGGGTTTAAAACCCTAATGCTGACTAAATGGAAAAAGTTTAGTTTAGGGTTTTAAACCCTAATGCTGACTAAAGGAAAGAGTTCAGTTTAGGGTTTAAAACCTTAATGCTGACTGAATGGAAAAAGTTCAGTTTAGGGTTTAAAACCCTAATGCTGACTAAAGGAAAGATTTTAGTTAAGGGTTTAAAATCCTAATGCTGACTGAATGGAAAGTTCAATTTAGGGTTTAAAACTCTAATGCTGACTGAATGGAAAAAGTTCAATTTATGTTTTGAAACCCTAATGCTAACTACATGGAAAAGGTTCAGTTTAGGGTTTAAAACCCTAATGCTGACTAAAGGAAAAGTTCAGTTTAGTGTTTAAAACCCTAATGCTGACTAAAGGAAAAGTTAAGTTTAGGGTTTAAAACTCTAATACTGACTAGAGGAAAAGTTAAGTTTAGGGTTTAAAACCCTAATGCTGACTAAATGGAAAGAGTTCAGTTTAGGGTTTAAAACCCTAACGCTGACTGAATGGAAAAAGTTCAGTTTAGGGTTTAAAACCCTAATGCTGACTAAAGGAAAGAGTTTAGTTTAGGTTTTAAAACCCTAATGGTGACTGAATGGAAAGAGTTCACTTTAGGGTTTAAAACCCTAATGCTGACTAAATGGAAAAAGTTCAGTTTAGGGTTTAAAACCCTAATGCTGACTAAAGGAAAAAGTTCAGTTTAGGGTTTAAAACCCTAATGCTGACTGAATGGAAAGAGTTCAGTTTAGGGTTTAAAACCCTAATGCTAACTAAATGGAAAAAGTTCAGTTTAGGGTTTAAAACCCTAATGCTGACTAAAGGAAAGAGTTCAGTTTAGGGTTTAAAACCCTAATGCTGACTGAATGGAAAGTTTAGTTTAGGGTTTAAAACCCTAATGCTGACTAAATGGAAAAAGTTCAGTTTAGGGTTTAAAACCCTAATGCTGACTGAATGGAAAGTTCAGTTTAGGGTTTAAAACCCTAATGCTGACTGAATGGAAAAAGTTCAGTTTAGGGTTTAAAACTCTAATGCTGACTACATGGAAAAAGTTCAGTTTAGGATTTAAAACCCTAATGCTGACTAAAGGAAAAGTTTAGTTTAGGGTTTAAAACACTAATGTTGACTGAATGGAAAAGAGTTCAGTTTAGGGTTTAAAACCCTAATGCTGACTGAATGGAAAAATTCAGTTTAGGGTTTTAAACCCTAATGCTGACTATAGGAAAAGTTTAGTTTAGGGTTTAAAACCCTAATGCTGACTGAATGGAAAAAGTTCAGTTTAGGGTTTAAAACCATAATGCTGACTAAAGGAAAAGTTAAGTTTAGGGTTTAAAACCCTAATGCTGACTAAAGGAAAGAGTTCAGTTTAGGGTTTAAAACCCTAATGCTGACTGAATGGAAAGTTCAGTTTAGGGTTTAAAACCCTAATGCTAACTGAATGGAAAAAGTTCAGCTTAGGGTTTAAAACCCTAATGCTGACTAAAGGAAAAGTTAAGTTTAGGGTTTAAAACCCTAATGCTGACTAAAGGAAAAGTTCAGTTTAGGGTTTAAAACTCTAATGCTGACTAAATGGAAAAGTTCAGTTTAGGGTTAAAAACCCTAATGCTGACTGAAGGAGAAGAGTTCAGTTTAGGGTTTAAAACCCTAATGCGGACTAAATGGGAAAAGTTCAGTTTAGGGTTTAAAACCCTAATGCTGACTAAATGGAAAGAGTTCAGTTTAGGGTTTAAAACCCTAATGCTGACTAAATGGAAAAAGTTCAGTTTAGGGTTTAAAACCCTAATGCTGACTAAAGGAAAGAGTTCAGTTTAGGGTTTAAAACTCTAATGCTGACTAAAGGGAAAAGTTCAGTTTAGGGTTAAAAACCCTAATGCTGACTGAAGGAAAAGAGTTCAGTTTAGGGTTTAAAACCCTAATGCTGACTAAATGGGAAAAGTTCAGTTTAGGGTTTAAAACCCTAATGCTGACTAAATGGAAAGAGTTCAGTTTAGGGTTTAAAACCCTAATGCTGACTAAATGGAAAAAGTTCAGTTTAGGGTTTAAAACCCTAATGCTGACTAAAGGAAAGAGTTCAGTTTAGGGTTTAAAACCCTAATACTGACTGAATGGAAAGTTCAGTTTAGGGTTTAAAACCCTAATGCTAACTGAATGGAAAAAGATCAGTTTAGGGTTTAAAACCCTAATGCTGACTAAATGGAAAATGTTCAGTTTAGGGTTTAAAACCCTAATGCTGACTAAAGGAAAGAGTTTAGTTTAGGGTTTAAAACCCTAATGCTGACTGAATGGAAAGGGTTCACTTTAGGGTTTAAAACCCTAATGCTGACTAAATGGAAAAAGTTCAGTTTAGGGTTTAAAACCCTAATGTTGACTAAAGGAAAGAGTTCAGTTTAGGGTTTAAAACCATAATGCTGACTAAATGGAAAGTTCAGTTTAGGGTTTAAAACCCTAATGCTGACTAAATGGAAAGAGTTCAGTTTAGGGTTTAAAACCCTAATGCTGACTAAATGGAAAAAGTTCAGTTTAGGGTTTAAAACCCTAATGCTGACTAAAGGAAAGAGTTCAGTTTAGGGTTTAAAACTCTAATGCTGACTAAATGGAAAAGTTCAGTTTAGGGTTAAAAACCCTAATGCTGACTGAAGGAAAAGAGTTCAGTTTAGGGTTTAAAACCCTAATGCTGACTAAATGGGAAAAGTTCAGTTTAGGGTTTAAAACCCTAATGCTGACTAAAGGAAAGAGTTCAGTTTAGGGTTTAAAACCCTAATGCTGACTAAATGGAAAAAGTTCAGTTTAGGGTTTAAAACCCTAATGCTGACTAAAGGAAAGAGTTCAGTTTAGGGTTTAAAACCCTAATGCTGACTGAATGGAAAGTTCAGTTTAGGGTTTAAAACCCTAATGCTAACTGAATGGAAAAAGTTCAGTTTAGGGTTTAAAACCCTAATGCTGACTAAATGGAAAAAGTTCAGTTTAGGGTTTAAAACCCTAATGCTGACTAAAGGAAAGAGTTTAGTTTAGGGTTTAAAACCCTAATGCTGACTGAATGGAAAGGAGTTCACTTTAGGGTTTAAAACCCTAATGCTGACTAAATGGAAAAAGTTCAGTTTAGGGTTTAAAACCCTAATGTTGACTAAAGGAAAGAGTTCAGTTTAGGGTTTAAAACCCTAATGCTGACTTAATGGAAAGTTCAGTTTAGGGTTTAAAACCCTAATGCTGACTAAATGGAAAAAGTTCAGTTTAGGGTTTAAAACCCTAATGCTGACTAAAGGAAAGAGTTCAGTTTAGGGTTTAAAACCCTAATGCTGACTGAA
>NW_027184457.1:0-18000 GCF_000393655.2 Nicotiana sylvestris
GGGTTTTAAACCCTAAACTGAACTTTTCCTTTAGTCAGCATTAGAGTTTTAAACCCTAAACTGAACTTTTTCCATGTAGTTAGCATTAGGGTTTTAAACCCTAAACTGAACTTTTTCCATGTAGTCAGCATTAGGGTTTTAAACTCTAAACTGAACTCTTTTCCATTCAGTCAGTATTAGGGTTTTAAACCCTAAACTGAACTTTTCCTTTAGTCAGCATTAGGGTTTTAAACCCTAAACTGAACTTTTTCCATGTAGTCAGCATTAGGGTTTTAAACCCTAAACTGAACTTTTTCCATTCAGTCAGCATTAGGGTTTTAAACCCTAAACTGAACTTTTTCCATGTAGTCAGCATTAGGGTTTTAAACCCTAAACTGAACTTTTTCCATTCAGTCAGCATTAGGGTTTTAAACCCTAAACTGAACTTTCCATTCAGTCAGCATTAGTGTTTTAAACCCTAAACTGAACTTTTTCTTTAGTCAGCATTAGGGTTTTAAACCCTAAACTGAACTTTTCCTTTAGTCAGCATTAGGGTTTTAAACCCTAAACTGAACTTTTCCTTTTGTAAGCATTAGGGTTTTAAACCCTAAACTGAACTCTCTTCCTTCAGTCAGCATTAGGGTTTTAAACCCTAAACTGAACTTTTCCATTTAGTCAGCATTAGGGTTTTAAACCCTAAACTGAACTTTTTCTCTAGTCAGCATTAGGGTTTTAAACCCTAAACTGAACTTTTCCTTTAGTCAGCATTAGGGTTTTAAACCCTAAACTGAACTTTTCCCATTTAGTCAGCATTAGGGCTTTAAACCCTAAACTGAAATTTTCGCATTTAGTCAGCATTAGGGCTTTAAACCCTAAACTGAACTCTTTCCTTTAGTCAGCATTAGGGTTTTAAACCCTAAACTGAACTTTTCCCTTTAGTCAGCATTAGGGTTTTAAAACCTAAACTAAACTTTTCCCATTTAGTTAGCATTAGGGTTTTAAACCCTAAACTGAACTTTTCCTTTAGTCAGCATTAGGGTTTTAAACCCTAAACTGAACTTTTTCCATGTAGTCAGCATTAGGGTTTTAAACTCTAAACTGAACTCTTTTCCATTCAGTCAGTATTAGGGTTTTAAACCCTAAACTGAACTTTTCCTTTAGTCAGCATTAGGGTTTTAAACCCTAAACTGAACTTTTTCCATGTAGTCAGCATTAGGGTTTTAAACCCTAAACTAAACTTTTTTCATTCAGTCAGCATTAGGGTTTTAAACCCTAAACTGAACTTTTTCCATGTAGTTAGCATTAGGGTTTTAAACCCTAAACTGAACTTTTTCCATGTAGTCAGCATTAGGGTTTTAAACTCTAAACTGAACTCTTTTCCATTCAGTCAGTATTAGGGTTTTAAACCCTAAACTGAACTTTTCCTTTAGTCAGCATTAGGGTTTTAAACCCTAAACTGAACTTTTTCCATGTAGTCAGCATTAGGGTTTTAAACCCTAAACTGAACTTTTTCCATTCAGTCAGCATTAGGGTTTTAAACCCTAAACTGAACTTTTTCCATGTAGTCAGCATTAGGGTTTTAAACCCTAAACTGAACTTTTTCCATTCAGTCAGCATTAGGGTTTTAAACCCTAAACTGAACTTTCCATTCAGTCAGCATTAGTGTTTTAAACCCTAAACTGAACTTTTTCTTTAGTCAGCATTAGGGTTTTAAACCCTAAACTGAACTTTTCCTTTAGTCAGCATTAGGGTTTTAAACCCTAAACTGAACTTTTCCTTTTGTAAGCATTAGGGTTTTAAACCCTAAACTGAACTCTCTTCCTTCAGTCAGCATTAGGGTTTTAAACCCTAAACTGAACTTTTCCATTTAGTCAGCATTAGGGTTTTAAACCCTAAACTGAACTTTTTCTCTAGTCAGCATTAGGGTTTTAAACCCTAAACTGAACTTTTCCTTTAGTCAGCATTAGGGTTTTAAACCCTAAACTGAACTTTTCCCATTTAGTCAGCATTAGGGCTTTAAACCCTAAACTGAAATTTTCGCATTTAGTCAGCATTAGGGCTTTAAACCCTAAACTGAACTCTTTCCTTTAGTCAGCATTAGGGTTTTAAACCCTAAACTGAACTTTTCCCTTTAGTCAGCATTAGGGTTTTAAAACCTAAACTAAACTTTTCCCATTTAGTTAGCATTAGGGTTTTAAACCCTAAACTGAACTTTTCCTTTAGTCAGCATTAGGGTTTTAAACCCTAAACTGAACTTTTTCCATGTAGTCAGCATTAGGGTTTTAAACTCTAAACTGAACTCTTTTCCATTCAGTCAGTATTAGGGTTTTAAACCCTAAACTGAACTTTTCCTTTAGTCAGCATTAGGGTTTTAAACCCTAAACTGAACTTTTTCCATGTAGTCAGCATTAGGGTTTTAAACCCTAAACTGAACTTTTTCCATTCAGTCAGCATTAGGGTTTTAAACCCTAAACTGAACTTTTTCCATGTAGTCAGCATTAGGGTTTTAAACCCTAAACTGAACTTTTTCCATTCAGTCAGCATTAGGGTTTTAAACCCTAAACTGAACTTTCCATTCAGTCAGCATTAGTGTTTTAAACCCTAAACTGAACTTTTTCTTTAGTCAGCATTAGGGTTTTAAACTCTAAACTGAACTTTTCCTTTAGTCAGCATTAGAGTTTTAAACCCTAAACTGAACTTTTCCTTTTGTAAGCATTAGGGTTTTAAACCCTAAACTGAACTCTCTTCCTTCAGTCAGCATTAGGGTTTTAAACCCTAAACTGAACTTTTCCATTTAGTCAGCATTAGGGTTTTAAACCCTAAACTGAACTTTTTCTCTAGTCAGCATTAGGGTTTTAAACCCTAAACTGAACTTTTCCTTTAGTCAGCATTAGGGTTTTAAAACCTAAACTAAACTTTTCCCATTTAGTTAGCATTAGGGTTTTAAACCCTAAACTGAACTTTTCCTTTAGTCAGCATTAGGGTTTTAAACCCTAAACTGAACTTTTTCCATGTAGTCAGCATTAGGGTTTTAAACCCTAAACTGAACTTTTTCCATTCAATCAGCATTAGGGTTTTAAACCCTAAACTGAACTTTCCATTCAGTCAGCATTAGTGTTTTAAAGCCTAAACTGAACTTTTTCTTTAGTCAGCATTAGGGTTTTAAACCCTAAACTGAACTTTTTCCATGTAGTCAGCATTAGGGTTTTAAACCCTAAACTGAACTTTTTCTTTAGTCAGCATTAGGGTTTTAAACCCTAAACTGAACTTTTCCTTTAGTCAGCATTAGGGTTTTAAACCCTAAACTGAACTTTTCCTTTTGTAAGCATTAGGGTTTTAAACCCTAAACTGAACTCTCTTCCTTCAGTCAGCATTAGGGTTTTAAACCCTAAACTGAACTTTTCCATTTAGTCAGCATTAGGGTTTTAAACCCTAAACTGAACTTTTTCTCTAGTCAGCATTAGGGTTTTAAACCCTAAACTGAACTTTTCCTTTAGTCAGCATTAGGGTTTTAAACCCTAAACTGAACTTTTCCCATTTAGTCAGCATTAGGGCTTTAAACCCTAAACTGAAATTTTCGCATTTAGTCAGCATTAGGGCTTTAAACCCTAAACTGAACTCTTTCCTTTAGTCAGCATTAGGGTTTTAAACCCTAAACTGAACTTTTCCCTTTAGTCAGCATTAGGGTTTTAAAACCTAAACTAAACTTTTCCCATTTAGTTAGCATTAGGGTTTTAAACCCTAAACTGAACTTTTCCTTTAGTCAGCATTAGGGTTTTAAACCCTAAACTGAACTTTTTCCATGTAGTCAGCATTAGGGTTTTAAACTCTAAACTGAACTCTTTTCCATTCAGTCAGTATTAGGGTTTTAAACCCTAAACTGATCTTTTCCTTTAGTCAGCATTAGGGTTTTAAACCCTAAACTGAACTTTTTCCATGTAGTCAGCATTAGGGTTTTAAACCCTAAACTGAACTTTTTCCATTCAGTCAGCATTAGGGTTTTAAACCCTAAACTGAACTTTTTCCATGTAGTCAGCATTAGGGTTTTAAACCCTAAACTGAACTTTTTCCATTCAGTCAGCATTAGGGTTTTAAACCCTAAACTGAACTTTCCATTCAGTCAGCATTAGTGTTTTAAACCCTAAACTGAACTTTTTCTTTAGTCAGCATTAGGGTTTTAAACTCTAAACTGAACTTTTCCTTTAGTCAGCATTAGAGTTTTAAACCCTAAACTGAACTTTTCCTTTTGTAAGCATTAGGGTTTTAAACCCTAAACTGAACTCTCTTCCTTCAGTCAGCATTAGGGTTTTAAACCCTAAACTGAACTTTTCCATTTAGTCAGCATTAGGGTTTTAAACCCTAAACTGAACTTTTTCTCTAGTCAGCATTAGGGTTTTAAACCCTAAACTGAACTTTTCCTTTAGTCAGCATTAGGGTTTTAAAACCTAAACTAAACTTTTCCCATTTAGTTAGCATTAGGGTTTTAAACCCTAAACTGAACTTTTCCTTTAGTCAGCATTAGGGTTTTAAACCCTAAACTGAACTTTTTCCATGTAGTCAGCATTAGGGTTTTAAACCCTAAACTGAACTTTTTCCATTCAGTCAGCATTAGGGTTTTAAACCCTAAACTGAACTTTCCATTCAGTCAGCATTAGTGTTTTAAACCCTAAACTGAACTTTTTCTTTAGTCAGCAGTAGGGTTTTAAACCCTAAACTGAACTTTTCCTTTAGTCAGCATTAGGGTTTTAAAATCCTAAACAGAACATTTCCCTTTAGTCAGCATTAGGGTTTTATACCCTAAACTGAACTTTTCCCATATAGTCAGCATTAGTGTTTTAAACCCTAAACTGAACTTTTCCATTTAGTCAGCATTAGGGTTTTAAACCCTAAACTGAACTTTTCCTCTAGTCAGCATTAGGGTTTTAAACCCTAAACTTAACTTTTCCTTTAGTCAACATTAGGGCTTTAAACCCTAAACTGAACTCTTTTCCATTCAGTCAGCATTAGGGTTTTAAACCCTAAACTGAACTTTTCCTTTAGTCAGCATTAGGGTTTTAAACCCTAACTGAATTTTTCCATTCAGTCAGCATTAGGGTTTTAAACCCTAAACTGAACTCTTTTCCATTCAGTCAACATTAGGGTTTTAAACCCTAAATTGAACTTTTTCCATTCAGTCAGCATTAGGGTTTTAAACCCTAAACTGAACTCTTTTCCATTCAGTCAGCATTAGGGTTTTAAACCCTAAACTGAACTTTTCCTTGAGTTAGCATTAGAGTTTTAAACCCTAAACTGAACTTTTTCCATGTAGTTAGCATTAGGGTTTTAAACCCTAAACTGAACTTTTTCCATGCAGTCAGCATTAGGGTTTTAAACTCTAAACTGAACTCTTTTCCATTCAGTCAGCATTAGGGTTTTAAACCCTAAACTGAACTTTTCCTTTAGTCAGCATTAGAGTTTTAAACCCTAAACTGAACTTTTTCCATGTAGTTAGCATTAGGGTTTTAAACCCTAAACTGAACTTTTTCCATGTAGTCAGCATTAAGGGTTTTAAACTCTAAACTGAACTCTTTTCCATTCAGTCAGTATTAGGGTTTTAAACCCTAAACTGAACTTTTCCTTTAGTCAGCATTAGGGTTTTAAACCCTAAACTGAACTTTTTCCATGTAGTCAGCATTAGGGTTTTAAACCCTAAACTGAACTTTTTCCATTCAGTCAGCATTAGGGTTTTAAACCCTAAACTGAACTTTTTCCATGTAGTCAGCATTAGGGTTTTAAACCCTAAACTGAACTTTTTCCATTCAGTCAGCATTAGGGTTTTAAACCCTAAACTGAACTTTCCATTCAGTCAGCATTAGTGTTTTAAACCCTAAACTGAACTTTTTCTTTAGTCAGCATTAGGGTTTTAAACCCTAAACTGAACTTTTCCTTTAGTCAGCATTAGGGTTTTAAACCCTAAACTGAACTTTTCCTTTTGTAAGCATTAGGGTTTTAAACCCTAAACTGAACTCTCTTCCTTCAGTCAGCATTAGGGTTTTAAACCCTAAACTGAACTTTTCCATTTAGTCAGCATTAGGGTTTTAAACCCTAAACTGAACTTTTTCTCTAGTCAGCATTAGGGTTTTAAACCCTAAACTGAACTTTTCCTTTAGTCAGCATTAGGGTTTTAAACCCTAAACTGAACTTTTCCCATTTAGTCAGCATTAGGGCTTTAAACCCTAAACTGAAATTTTCGCATTTAGTCAGCATTAGGGCTTTAAACCCTAAACTGAACTCTTTCCTTTAGTCAGCATTAGGGTTTTAAACCCTAAACTGAACTTTTCCCTTTAGTCAGCATTAGGGTTTTAAAACCTAAACTAAACTTTTCCCATTTAGTTAGCATTAGGGTTTTAAACCCTAAACTGAACTTTTCCTTTAGTCAGCATTAGGGTTTTAAACCCTAAACTGAACTTTTTCCATGTAGTCAGCATTAGGGTTTTAAACCCTAAACTGAACTTTTTCCATTCAGTCAGCATTAGGGTTTTAAACCCTAAACTGAACTTTTTCCATTCAGTCAGCATTAGGGTTTTAAACCCTAAACTGAACTTTCCATTCAGTCAGCATTAGTGTTTTAAACCCTAAACTGAACTTTTTCTTTAGTCAGCATTAGGGTTTTAAACCCTAAACTGAACTTTTCCTTTAGTCAGCATTAGGGTTTTAAACCCTAAACTGAACTTTTCCTTTTGTAAGCATTAGGGTTTTAAACCCTAAACTGAACTCTCTTCCTTCAGTCAGCATTAGGGTTTTAAACCCTAAACTGAACTTTTCCATTTAGTCAGCATTAGGGTTTTAAACCCTAAACTGAACTTTTTCTCTAGTCAGCATTAGGGTTTTAAACCCTAAACTGAACTTTTCCTTTAGTCAGCATTAGGGTTTTAAACTCTAAACTGAACTCTTTTCCATTCAGTCAGTATTAGGATTTTAAACCCTAAACTGAACTTTTCCTTCAGTCAGCATTAGGGTTTTAAACCCTAAACTGAACTCTTTTCCATTCAGTCAGCATTAGGGTTTTAAACCCTAAACTGAACTTTTCCTTTAGTCAGCATTAGGGTTTTAAACCCTAAACTGAACTTTTTCCATGTAGTCAGCATTAGGGTTTTAAACCCTAAACTGAACTTTTTCCATTCAGTCAGCATTAGGGTTTTAAACCCTAAACTGAACTTTCCATTCAGTCAGCATTAGTGTTTTAAACCCTAAACTGAACTTTTTCTTTAGTCAGCATTAGGGTTTTAAACCCTAAACTGAACTTTTCCTTTAGTCAGCATTAGGGTTTTAAAATCCTAAACAGAACATTTCCCTTTAGTCAGCATTAGGGTTTTATACCCTAAACTGAACTTTTCCCATATAGTCAGCATTAGTGTTTTAAACCCTAAACTGAACTTTTCCATTTAGTCAGCATTAGGGTTTTAAACCCTAAACTGAACTTTTCCTCTAGTCAGCATTAGGGTTTTAAACCCTAAACTTAACTTTTCCTTTAGTCAACATTAGGGTTTTAAACCCTAAACTGAACTCTTTTCCATTCAGTCAGCATTAGGGTTTTAAACCCTAAACTGAACTTTTCCTTTAGTCAGCATTAGGGTTTTAAACCCTAACTGAATTTTTCCATTCAGTCAGCATTAGGGTTTTAAACCTTAAACTGAACTCTTTTCCATTCAGTCAGTATTAGGGTTTTAAACCCTAAACTGAACTTTTCCTTTAGTCAGCATTAGGGTTTTAAACCCTAAACTGAACTTTTTCCATGTAGTCAGCATTAGGATTTTAAACCGTAAACTGAACTTTTTTCATTCAGTCAGCATTAGGGTTTTAAACCCTAAACTGAACTCTTTTCCAGCCAGTCAGCATTAGGGTTTTAAATACTAAACTGAACTTTTTTCATTCAGTCAGCATTAGGGTTTTAAACCCTAAACTGAACTCTTTTCCATTCAGTCAGCATTAGGGTTTTAAACCCTAAACTGAACTTTTCCTTTAGTCAGCATTAGGGTTTTAAACCCTAAACTGAACTTTTTCCATGTAGTTAGCATTAGGGTTTTAAACCCTAAACTGAACTTTTTCCATGTAGTCAGCATTAGGGTTTTAAACTCTAAACTGAACGCGTTTCCATTCAGTCAGTATTAGGGTTTTAAACCCTAAACTAAACTTTTCCTTTAGTCAGCATTAGGGTTTTAAACCCTAAAATGAACTTTTTCTATGTAGTCAGCATTAGGGTTTTAAACCCTAAACTAAACTTTTCCTTTAGTCAGCATTAGGGTTTTAAACCCTAAACTGAACTTTTTCCATGTAGTCAGCATTAGGGTTTTAAACTCTAAACTGAACTTTTTCCATTCAGTCAGCATTAGGGTTTTAAACCCTAAACTGAACTTTCCATTCAGTCAGCATTAGTGTTTTAAACCATAAACTGAACTTTTTCTTTAGTCAGCATTAGGGTTTAAAACCCTAAACTGAACTTTTCCTTTAGTCAGCATTAGGGTTTTAAACCCTAAACTGAACTTTTCCTTTGGTCAGCATTAGGGTTTTAAACCCTAAACTGAACTCTTTTCCTTCAATCAACATTAGGGTTTTAAACCCTAAACTGAACTTTTCCCTTTAGTCAGCATTAGGGTTTTAAAACCTAAACTAAACTTTTCCCATTTAGTCAGCATTAGGGTTTTAAACCCTAAACTGAACTCTTTTCCTTCAGTCAGCATTAGGGTTTTAAACCCTAAACTGAACTTTTTCCATTCAGTCAGCATTAGGGTTTTAAACCCTAAACTGAACTTTTTCCATTCAGTCAGCATTAGGGTTTTAAACCCTAAACTGAACTTTCCATTCAGTCAGCATTAGTGTTTTAAACCCTAAACTGAACTTTTTCTTTAGTCAGCATTAGGGTTTTAAACCCTAAACTGAACTTTTCCTTTAGTCAGCATTAGGGTTTTAAACCCTAAACTGAACTCTTTTCCTTCAGTCAACATTAGGGTTTTAAACCCTAAACTGAACTTTTCCCTTTAGTCAGCATTAGGGTTTTAAAACCTAAACTAAACTTTTCCCATTTAGTCAGCATTAGGGTTTTAAACCCTAAACTGAACTCTTTTCCTTCATTCAGCATTAGGGTTTTAAACCCTAAACTGAACTTTTTCATTTAGTTAGCATTAGGGTTTTAAACCCTAAACTGAACTTTCCCTTCAGTCAGCATTAGGGTTTTAAACCCTAAACTGAACTTTTCTTTTAGTCAACATTAGGGTTTTAAACTCTAAACTGAACTCTTTTCCTTCAGTCAGCATTAGGGTTTTAAACCCTAAACTGAACTTTTCCATTTAGTCAGCATTAGGGTTTTAAACCCTAAACTAAAATTTTCCTCTAGTCAGCAATAGGGTTTTAAACCCTAAACTGAACTTTTCTTTTAGTCAGCATTAGAGTTTTAAACCCTAAACTGAACTTTTTCCATTCAGTCAGCATTAGGGTTTTAACCCAAAACTGAACTTTCCATTCAGTTAGCATTAGGGTTTTAAACCATAAACTGAACTTTTCCTTTAGTCAGCATTAGGGTTTTAAACCCTAAACTGAACTTTCCAGTCAATCAGTATTAGGGTTTTAAAACCTAAACTGAACTATTTTCCTTTAGTTAGCATTAGGGTTTTAAACCCTAAACTGAACTTTTTCCATTTAGTCAGCATTAGGGTTTTAAAACCTAAACTAAACTTTTCCCATTTAGTCAGCATTAGGGTTTTAAACCCTAAACTGAACTCTTTTCCTTCAGTCAAGCATTAGGGTTTTAAACCCTAAACTGAACTCTTTCCATTCAGTCAGCATTAGGGTTTTAAACCCTAAACTGAACTCTTTCCTTTAGTCAGCATTAGGGTTTTAAACCCTAAACTGAACTTTTCCCATTTAGTCAGCATTAGGGTTTTAAACCCTAAACTGAACTCTTTTCCTTCAGTCAGCATTAGGGTTTTAAACCCTAAACTGAACTTTTCCATTTAGTCAGCATTAGGGTTTTAAACCCTAAACTGAACTTTTCCTCTAGTCAGCATTAGGGTTTTAAACCCTAAACTGAACTTTTCTTTTAGTCAGCATTAGGGTTTTAAACCCTAAACTGAACTTTTTCCATTCAGTCAGCATTAGGGTTTTAACCCAAAACTGAACTTTCCATTCAGTTAGCATTAGGGTTTTAAACCATAAACTGAACTTTTCCTTTAGTCAGCATTAGGGTTTTAAACCCTAAACTGAACTTTCCAGTCAATCAGCATTAGGGTTTTAAACCCTAAACTGAACTATTTTCCTTTAGTCAGCATTAGGGTTTTAAACCCTAAACTGAACTTTTTCCATTTAGTCAGCATTAGGGTTTTAAACCCTAAATTGAACTTTCCATTCAGTCAGCATTAGGGTTTTAAACCCTAAACTGAACTCTTTCCTGTAGTCAGCATTAGGGTTTTAAACCCTAAACTGAACTTTTTCCATTTAGTTAGCATTAGGGTTTAAACCCTAAACTGAACTCTTTCCATTCAGTCAGCATTAGGGTTTTAAACCCTAAACTGAACTCTTTTCCTTCAGTCAGCATTAGGGTTTTAAACCCTAAACTGAACTTTTTCATTTAGTTAGCATTAGGGTTTTAAACCCTAAACTGAACTTTTACTTCAGTCAGCATTAAGGTTTTAAACCCTAAACTGAACTTTTCCTTTAGTCAGCATTAGGGTTTTAAACCCTAAACTGAACTTTTTTCCTTCAGTCAGCATTAGGGTTTTAAACCCTAAACTGAACTTTTCCATTTAGTCAGCATTAGGGTTTTAAACCCTAAACTGAACTTTTCCTCTAGTCAGCATTAGGGTTTTAAACCCTAAACTGAACTTTTCTTTTAGTCAGCATTAGAGTTTCAAACCCTAAACTGAACTTTTTCCATTCAGTCAGCATTATGGTTTTAACCCAAAACTGAACTTTCCATTCAGTTAGCATTAGGGTTTTAAACCATAAATTGAACTTTTCCTTTAGTCAGCATTAGGGTTTTAAACCCTAAACTGAACTTTCCAGTTAATCAGCATTAGGGTTTTAAACCCTAAACTGAACTATTTTCCTTTAGTCAGCATTAGGGTTTTAAACCCTAAACTGAACTTTTTCCATTTAGTCAGCATTAGGGTTTTAAACCATAAATTGAACTTTCCATTCAGTCAGCATTAGGGTTTTAAACCCTAAACTGAACTCTTTCCTATAGTCAGCATTAGGGTTTTAAACCCTAAACTGAACTTTTTCCATTTAGTTAGCATTAGGGTTTTAAACCCTAAACTGAACTCTTTCCATTCAGTCAGCATTAGGGTTTTAAACCCTAAACTGAACTCCTTCCTTCAGTCAGCATTAGGGTTTTAAACCCTAAACTGAACTTTTCCCTTTAGTCAGCATTAGGGTTTTATACCCTAAACTGAACTTTTCCCATTTAGTCAGCATTAGGGTTTTAAACCCTAAACTGAACATTTCCTTCAGTCAGCATTAGGGTTTTAAACCCTAAACTGAACTTTTCTTTTAGTCAGCATTAGGGTTTTAAACCCTAAACTGAACTATTTTCCTTCAGTCAGCATAAGGGTTTTAAACCCTAAACTGAACTTTTCCATTTAGTCAGCATTAGGGTTTTAAACCCTAAACTGAATTTTTCCTCTAATCAGCATTAGGGTTTTAAACCCTAAACTGAACTTTTCTTTTAGTTAGCATTAGGGTTTTAAACCCTAAACTGAACTTTTTCCATTCAGTCAGCATTAGGGTTTTAACCCAAAACTGAACTTTCCATTCAGTTAGCATTAGGGTTTTAAACCATAAACTGAACTTTTCCTTTAGTCAGCATTAGGGTTTTAAAACCTAAACTAAACTTTTCCCATTTAGTCAGCATTAGGGTTTTAAACCCTAAACTGAACTCTTTTCCTTCATTCAGCATTAGGGTTTTAAACCCTAAACTGAACTTTTTCATTTAGTTAGCATTAGGGTTTTAAACCCTAAACTGAACTTTCCCTTCAGTCAGCATTAGGGTTTTAAACCCTAAACTGAACTTTTCTTTTAGTCAACATTAGGGTTTTAAACTCTAAACTGAACTCTTTTCCTTCAGTCAGCATTAGGGTTTTAAACCCTAAACTGAACTTTTCCATTTAGTCAGCATTAGGGTTTTAAACCCTAAACTAAAATTTTCCTCTAGTCAGCAATAGGGTTTTAAACCCTAAACTGAACTTTTCTTTTAGTCAGCATTAGAGTTTTAAACCCTAAACTGAACTTTTTCCATTCAGTCAGCATTAGGGTTTTAACCCAAAACTGAACTTTCCATTCAGTTAGCATTAGGGTTTTAAACCATAAACTGAACTTTTCCTTTAGTCAGCATTAGGGTTTTAAACCCTAAACTGAACTTTCCAGTCAATCAGCATTAGGGTTTTAAACCCTAAACTGAACTATTTTCCTTTAGTCAGCATTAGGGTTTTAAACCCTAAACTGAACTTTTTCCATTTAGTCAGCATTAGGGTTTTAAACCCTAAATTGAACTTTCCATTCAGTCAGCATTAGGGTTTTAAACCCTAAACTGAACTCTTTCCTGTAGTCAGCATTAGGGTTTTAAACCCTAAACTGAACTTTTTCCATTTAGTTAGCATTAGGGTTTAAACCCTAAACTGAACTCTTTCCATTCAGTCAGCATTAGGGTTTTAAACCCTAAACTGAACTCTTTTCCTTCAGTCAGCATTAGGGTTTTAAACCCTAAACTGAACTTTTTCATTTAGTTAGCATTAGGGTTTTAAACCCTAAACTGAACTTTTACTTCAGTCAGCATTAAGGTTTTAAACCCTAAACTGAACTTTTCCTTTAGTCAGCATTAGGGTTTTAAACCCTAAACTGAACTTTTTTCCTTCAGTCAGCATTAGGGTTTTAAACCCTAAACTGAACTTTTCCATTTAGTCAGCATTAGGGTTTTAAACCCTAAACTGAACTTTTCCTCTAGTCAGCATTAGGGTTTTAAACCCTAAACTGAACTTTTCTTTTAGTCAGCATTAGAGTTTCAAACCCTAAACTGAACTTTTTCCATTCAGTCAGCATTATGGTTTTAACCCAAAACTGAACTTTCCATTCAGTTAGCATTAGGGTTTTAAACCATAAATTGAACTTTTCCTTTAGTCAGCATTAGGGTTTTAAACCCTAAACTGAACTTTCCAGTTAATCAGCATTAGGGTTTTAAACCCTAAACTGAACTATTTTCCTTTAGTCAGCATTAGGGTTTTAAACCCTAAACTGAACTTTTTCCATTTAGTCAGCATTAGGGTTTTAAACCATAAATTGAACTTTCCATTCAGTCAGCATTAGGGTTTTAAACCCTAAACTGAACTCTTTCCTATAGTCAGCATTAGGGTTTTAAACCCTAAACTGAACTTTTTCCATTTAGTTAGCATTAGGGTTTTAAACCCTAAACTGAACTCTTTCCATTCAGTCAGCATTAGGGTTTTAAACCCTAAACTGAACTCCTTCCTTCAGTCAGCATTAGGGTTTTAAACCCTAAACTGAACTTTTCCCTTTAGTCAGCATTAGGGTTTTATACCCTAAACTGAACTTTTCCCATTTAGTCAGCATTAGGGTTTTAAACCCTAAACTGAACATTTCCTTCAGTCAGCATTAGGGTTTTAAACCCTAAACTGAACTTTTCTTTTAGTCAGCATTAGGGTTTTAAACCCTAAACTGAACTATTTTCCTTCAGTCAGCATAAGGGTTTTAAACCCTAAACTGAACTTTTCCATTTAGTCAGCATTAGGGTTTTAAACCCTAAACTGAATTTTTCCTCTAATCAGCATTAGGGTTTTAAACCCTAAACTGAACTTTTCTTTTAGTTAGCATTAGGGTTTTAAACCCTAAACTGAACTTTTTCCATTCAGTCAGCATTAGGGTTTTAACCCAAAACTGAACTTTCCATTCAGTTAGCATTAGGGTTTTAAACCATAAACTGAACTTTTCCTTTAGTCAGCATTAGGGTTTTAAAACCTAAACTAAACTTTTCCCATTTAGTCAGCATTAGGGTTTTAAACCCTAAACTGAACTCTTTTCCTTCATTCAGCATTAGGGTTTTAAACCCTAAACTGAACTTTTTCATTTAGTTAGCATTAGGGTTTTAAACCCTAAACTGAACTTTCCCTTCAGTCAGCATTAGGGTTTTAAACCCTAAACTGAACTTTTCTTTTAGTCAACATTAGGGTTTTAAACTCTAAACTGAACTCTTTTCCTTCAGTCAGCATTAGGGTTTTAAACCCTAAACTGAACTTTTCCATTTAGTCAGCATTAGGGTTTTAAACCCTAAACTAAAATTTTCCTCTAGTCAGCAATAGGGTTTTAAACCCTAAACTGAACTTTTCTTTTAGTCAGCATTAGAGTTTTAAACCCTAAACTGAACTTTTTCCATTCAGTCAGCATTAGGGTTTTAACCCAAAACTGAACTTTCCATTCAGTTAGCATTAGGGTTTTAAACCATAAACTGAACTTTTCCTTTAGTCAGCATTAGGGTTTTAAACCCTAAACTGAACTTTCCAGTCAATCAGTATTAGGGTTTTAAAACCTAAACTGAACTATTTTCCTTTAGTTAGCATTAGGGTTTTAAACCCTAAACTGAACTTTTTCCATTTAGTCAGCATTAGGGTTTTAAAACCTAAACTAAACTTTTCCCATTTAGTCAGCATTAGGGTTTTAAACCCTAAACTGAACTCTTTTCCTTCAGTCAAGCATTAGGGTTTTAAACCCTAAACTGAACTCTTTCCATTCAGTCAGCATTAGGGTTTTAAACCCTAAACTGAACTCTTTCCTTTAGTCAGCATTAGGGTTTTAAACCCTAAACTGAACTTTTCCCATTTAGTCAGCATTAGGGTTTTAAACCCTAAACTGAACTCTTTTCCTTCAGTCAGCATTAGGGTTTTAAACCCTAAACTGAACTTTTCCATTTAGTCAGCATTAGGGTTTTAAACCCTAAACTGAACTTTTCCTCTAGTCAGCATTAGGGTTTTAAACCCTAAACTGAACTTTTCTTTTAGTCAGCATTAGGGTTTTAAACCCTAAACTGAACTTTTTCCATTCAGTCAGCATTAGGGTTTTAACCCAAAACTGAACTTTCCATTCAGTTAGCATTAGGGTTTTAAACCATAAACTGAACTTTTCCTTTAGTCAGCATTAGGGTTTTAAACCCTAAACTGAACTTTCCAGTCAATCAGCATTAGGGTTTTAAACCCTAAACTGAACTATTTTCCTTTAGTCAGCATTAGGGTTTTAAACCCTAAACTGAACTTTTTCCATTTAGTCAGCATTAGGGTTTTAAACCCTAAATTGAACTTTCCATTCAGTCAGCATTAGGGTTTTAAACCCTAAACTGAACTCTTTCCTGTAGTCAGCATTAGGGTTTTAAACCCTAAACTGAACTTTTTCCATTTAGTTAGCATTAGGGTTTAAACCCTAAACTGAACTCTTTCCATTCAGTCAGCATTAGGGTTTTAAACCCTAAACTGAACTCTTTTCCTTCAGTCAGCATTAGGGTTTTAAACCCTAAACTGAACTTTTTCATTTAGTTAGCATTAGGGTTTTAAACCCTAAACTGAACTTTTACTTCAGTCAGCATTAAGGTTTTAAACCCTAAACTGAACTTTTCCTTTAGTCAGCATTAGGGTTTTAAACCCTAAACTGAACTTTTTTCCTTCAGTCAGCATTAGGGTTTTAAACCCTAAACTGAACTTTTCCATTTAGTCAGCATTAGGGTTTTAAACCCTAAACTGAACTTTTCCTCTAGTCAGCATTAGGGTTTTAAACCCTAAACTGAACTTTTCTTTTAGTCAGCATTAGAGTTTCAAACCCTAAACTGAACTTTTTCCATTCAGTCAGCATTAGGGTTTTAACCCAAAACTGAACTTTCCATTCAGTTAGCATTAGGGTTTTAAACCATAAATTGAACTTTTCCTTTAGTCAGCATTAGGGTTTTAAACCCTAAACTGAACTTTCCAGTTAATCAGCATTAGGGTTTTAAACCCTAAACTGAACTATTTTCCTTTAGTCAGCATTAGGGTTTTAAACCCTAAACTGAACTTTTTCCATTTAGTCAGCATTAGGGTTTTAAACCATAAATTGAACTTTCCATTCAGTCAGCATTAGGGTTTTAAACCCTAAACTGAACTCTTTCCTATAGTCAGCATTAGGGTTTTAAACCCTAAACTGAACTTTTTCCATTTAGTTAGCATTAGGGTTTTAAACCCTAAACTGAACTCTTTCCATTCAGTCAGCATTAGGGTTTTAAACCCTAAACTGAACTCCTTCCTTCAGTCAGCATTAGGGTTTTAAACCCTAAACTGAACTTTTCCCTTTAGTCAGCATTAGGGTTTTATACCCTAAACTGAACTTTTCCCATTTAGTCAGCATTAGGGTTTTAAACCCTAAACTGAACATTTCCTTCAGTCAGCATTAGGGTTTTAAACCCTAAACTGAACTTTTCTTTTAGTCAGCATTAGGGTTTTAAACCCTAAACTGAACTATTTTCCTTCAGTCAGCATAAGGGTTTTAAACCCTAAACTGAACTTTTCCATTTAGTCAGCATTAGGGTTTTAAACCCTAAACTGAATTTTTCCTCTAATCAGCATTAGGGTTTTAAACCCTAAACTGAACTTTTCTTTTAGTTAGCATTAGGGTTTTAAACCCTAAACTGAACTTTTTCCATTCAGTCAGCATTAGGGTTTTAACCCAAAACTGAACTTTCCATTCAGTTAGCATTAAGGGTTTTAAACCATAAACTGAACTTTTCCTTTAGTCAGCATTAGGGTTTTAAACCCTAAACTGAACTTTCCAGTCAATCAGCATTAGGGTTTTAAACCCTAAACTGAACTATTTTCCTTTAGTTAGCATTAGGGTTTTAAACCCTAAACTGAACTTTTTCCATTTAGTCAGCATTAGGGTTTTAAACCCTAAATTGAACTTTCCATTCAGTCAGCATTAGGGTTTTAAACCCTAAACTGAACTCTTTCCTTTAGTCAGCATTAGGGTTTTAAACCCTAAACTGAACTTTTTCCATTTAGTTAGCATTAGGGTTTTAAACCCTAAACTGAACTCTTTCCATTCAGTCAGCATTAGGGTTTTAAACCCTAAACTGAACTCTTTTCCTTCAGTCAGCATTAGGGTTTTAAACCCTAAACTGAACCTTTTCATTTAGTTAGCATTAGGGTTTTAAACCCTAAACTGAACTTTTCCTTCAGTCAGCATTAGGGTTTTAAACCCTAAACTGAACTTTTCTTTTAGTCAGCATTAGGGTTTTAAACCCTAAACTGAACTTTTTTCCTTCAGTCAGCATTAGGGTTTTAAACCATATACTGAACTTTTCCATTTAGTCAGCATTAGGGTTTTAAACCCTAAACTGAACTTTTCCTCTAGTCAGCATTAGGGTTTTAAACCCTAAACTGAACTTTTCTTTTAGTCAGCATTAGGGTTTTAAACCCTAAACTGAACTTTTTCCATTCAGTCAGCATTAGGGTTTTAACCCAAAACTGAACTTTCCATTCAGTTAGCATTAGGGTTTTAAACCATAAACTGAACTTTTCCTTTAGTCAGCATTAGGGTTTTAAACCCTAAACTGAACTTTCCAGTCAATCAGCATTAGGGTTTTAAACCCTAAACTGAACTATTTTCCTTTAGTCAGCATTAGGGTTTTAAATCCTAAACTGAACTTTTTCCATTTAGTCAGCATTAGGGTTTTAAACACTAAATTGAACTTTCCATTCGGTCAGCATTAGGATTTTAAACCCTAAACTGAACTTTTTCCTATAGTCAGCATTAGGGTTTTAAACCCTAAACTGAACTTTTTCCATTCAGTCAGCATTAGGGTTTTAAACCCTAAACTGAACTCCTTCCTTCAGTCAGCATTAGGGTTTTAAACCCTAAACTGAACTTTTCCCTTTAGTCAGCATTAGGGTTTTATACCCTAAACTGAACTTTTCCCATTTAGTCAGCATTAGGGTTTTAAACCCTAAACTGAACTCTTTTCCT
>NW_027184458.1:0-17000 GCF_000393655.2 Nicotiana sylvestris
GGTTTAAAACCCTAATGCTGACCGAATGGAAAAGAGTTCAGTTTAGGGTTTAAAACCCTAATGCTGACTGAATGGAAAAAGTTCAGTTTAGGGTTTAAAACCTTAATGCTGACTAAAGGAAAGAGTTTAGTTTAGGGTTTAAAACCCTAATGCTGACTAAAGGAAAAGTTCAGTTTAGGGTTTAAAAACCCTAATGCTGACTGAAGGGAAAAAGTTCAGTTTAGGGTTTAAAACCCTAATGCTGACTAAAGGAAAAGAGTTCTGTTTAGGGTTTAAAACCCTAATGCTGACTGAATGGAAAAGAGTTTAGTTTAGGGTTTAAAACCCTAATGCTGACTAAAGGAAAAGTTCAGTTTAGGGTTTAAAAACCCTAACGCTAACTGAATGGAAAAAGTTCAGTTTAAGGTTTAAAACCCTAATGCTGACTACAAGAAAAGTTCAGTTTAGGGTTTAAAACCCTAATGCTGACTGAATGAAAAAGTTCAGTTTAGGGTTTAAAACCCTAATGCTGACTAAAGGGAAAGTTCAGTTTAGGGTTTAAAACCCTAATGCTGACTAAAGGAAAGAGTTCAGTTTAGGGTTTAAAACCCTAATGCTGACTGGATGGAAAAGAGTTCAGTTTAGGGTTTAAAACCCTAATGCTGACTGGATGGAAAAGAGTTCAGTTTAGGGTTTAAAACCCTAATGCTGACTCTGACTACAGGAAAAAGTTCAGTTTAGGGTTTAAAACCCTAATGCTGACTGAATGGAAAAGAGTTCAGTTTAGGGTAAAAAACCCTAATGCTGACTAAAGGAAAAGTTCAGTTTAGGGTTTAAAACCCTAATGCTGACTAAAGGAAAAGTTCAGTTTAGGGTTTAAAACCCTAATGCTGACTGAATGGAAAAAGTTCAGTTTAGGGTTTAAAACCCTAATGCTGACTGAATGGAAAAGAGTTCAGTTTAGGGTTTAAAACCCTAATGCTGACTGAATGGAAAAGAGTTCAGTTTAGGGTTTAAAACCCTAATGCTGACTGGATGGAAAAGAGTTCAGTTTAGGGTTTAAAACCCTAATGCTGACTCTAACTACAGGAAAAAGTTTAGTTTAGGGTTTAAAACCCTAATGCTGACTAAATGGAAAAGATTCCAGTTTAGGGTTTAAAACCCTAATGCTGACTAAAGGAAAAAGTTCAGTTTAGGGTTTAAAACCCTAATGCTGACTAAAGGGAAAGTTCAGTTTAGGGTTTAAAACCCTAATGCTGAGTAAAGGAAAGAGTTCAGTTTAGGGTTTAAAACCCTAATGCTGACTGAATGGAAAAGAGTTCAGTTTAGGGTTTAAAACCCTAATGCTGACTGGATGGAAAAGAGTTCAGTTTAGGGTTTAAAACCCTAATGCTGACTCTGACTATAGGAAAAAGTTCAGTTTAGGGTTTAAAACCCTAATGCTGACTGAATGGAAAAGAGTCCAGTTTAGGGTTTAAAACTCTAATGCTGACTAAAGGAAAAAATTCAGTTTAGGGTTTAAAACCCTCATGCTGACTAAATGGAAAGTTCAGTTTAGGCTTTAAAACCCTAATGCTGACTAAAGAAAAGAGTTCAGTTTAGGGTTTGAAACCCTAATGTTGACTGAATGAAAAAGTTCAGTTTAGGGTTTAAAACCCTAATGCTGACTGAAGCGAAAGTTCAGTTTAGGGTTTAAAACCTTAATGCTGACTAAAGGAAAGAGTTCAGTTTTGGGTTTAAAACCCTAATGCTGACTGAATGGAAAAGAGTTCAGTTTAGGGTTTAAAACCCTAATGCTGACTAGATGGAAAAGAGTTCAGTTTAGGGTTAAAAACCCTAATGCTGACTCTGACTACAGGAAAAAGTTCAGTTTAGGGTTTAAAACCCTAATGCTGACTAATGGAAAAAGTTCAGTTTAGGGTTTAAAAACCCTAATGCTGATTGAAGGGAAAAAGTTCAGTTTAGGGTTTAAAACCCTAATGCTCACTAAAGGAAAAGAGTTAGGTTTAGGGTTTAAAACCCTAATGCTGACTGAATGGAAAAGAGTTTAGTTTAGGGTTTAAAACCCTAATGCTGACTAAAGGAAAAGTTCAGTTTAGGGTTTAAAAACCCTAACGCTAACTTGAATGGAAAAAGTTCAGTTTAAGGTTTAAAACCCTAATGCTGACTACAAGAAAAGTTCAGTTTAGGGTTTAAAACCCTAATGCTGACTGAATGAAAAAGTTCAGTTTAGGGTTTAAAACCCTAATGCTGACTAAAGGGAAAGTTCAGTTTAGGGTTTAAAACCCTAATGCTGACTAAAGGAAAGAGTTCAGTTTAGGGTTTAAAACCCTAATGCTGACTGGATGGAAAAGAGTTCAGTTTAGGGTTTAAAACCCTAATGCTGACTAGATGGAAAAGAGTTCAGTTTAGGGTTTAAAACCCTAATGCTGACTCTGACTACAGGAAAAAGTTCAGTTTAGGGTTTAAAACCCTAATGCTGACTAATGGAAAAAGTTCAGTTTAGGGTTTAAAAACCCTAATGCTGATTGAAGGGAAAAAGTTCAGTTTAGGGTTTAAAACCCTAATGCTCACTAAAGGAAAAGAGTTAGGTTTAGGGTTTAAAACCCTAATGCTGACTGAATGGAAAAGAGTTTAGTTTAGGGTTTAAAAGCCTAATGCTGACTAAAGGAAAAGTTCAGTTTAGGGTTTAAAAGCCCTAACGCTAACTGAATGGAAAAAGTTCAGTTTAAGGTTTAAAACCCTAATGCTGACTACAAGAAAAGTTCAGTTTAGGGTTTAAAACCCTAATGCTGACTGAATGAAAAAGTTCAGTTTAGGGTTTAAAACCCTAATGCTGACTAAAGGGAAAGTTCAGTTTAGGGTTTAAAACCCTAATGCTGACTAAAGGAAAGAGTTCAGTTTAGGGTTTAAAACCCTAATGCTGACTGGATGGAAAAGAGTTCAGTTTAGGGTTTAAAACCCTAATGCTGACTGGATGGAAAAGAGTTCAGTTTAGGGTTTAAAACCCTAATGCTGACTCTGACTACAGGAAAAAGTTCAGTTTAGGGTTTAAAACCCTAATGCTGACTGAATGGAAAAGAGTTCAGTTTAGGGTAAAAAACCCTAATGCTGACTAAAGGAAAAGTTCAGTTTAGGGTTTAAAACCCTAATGCTGACTAAAGGAAAAGTTCAGTTTAGGTTTTAAAACCTTAATGCTGACTGAATGGAAAAAGTTCAGTTTAGGGTTTAAAACCCTAATGCTGACTGAATGGAAAAGAGTTCAGTTTAGGGTTTAAAACCCTAATACTGACTGAATGGAAAAGAGTTCAGTTTAGGGTTTAAAACCCTAATGCTGACTGGATGTAAAAGAGTTCAGTTTAGGGTTTAAAACCCTAATGCTGACTCTGACTACAGGAAAAAGTTTAGTTTAGGGTTTAAAACCCTAATGCTGACTGAATGGAAAAGAGTCAAGTTTAGGGTTTAAAACCCTAATGCTGATTAAAGGAAAAAGTTCAGTTTAGGGTTTAAAACCCTAATGCTGACTAAAGGGAAAGTTCAATTTAAGGTTTAAAACCCTAATGCTGAGTAAAGGAAAGAGTTCAGTTTAGGGTTTAAAACACTAATGCTGACTGAATGGAAAAAGTTCAGTTTAGGGTTTAAAACCCTAATGCTGACCGAATGGAAAAGAGTTCAGTTTAGGGTTTAAAACCCTAATGCTGACTGAATGGAAAAAGTTCAGTTTAGGGTTTAAAACCTTAATGCTGACTAAAGGAAAGAGTTTAGTTTAGGGTTTAAAACCCTAATGCTGACTAAAGGAAAAGTTCAGTTTAGGGTTTAAAAACCCTAATGCTGACTGAAGGGAAAAAGTTCAGTTTAGGGTTTAAAACCCTAATGCTGACTAAAGGAAAAGAGTTCTGTTTAGGGTTTAAAACCCTAATGCTGACTGAATGGAAAAGAGTTTAGTTTAGGGTTTAAAACCCTAATGCTGACTAAAGGAAAAGTTCAGTTTAGGGTTTAAAAACCCTAACGCTAACTGAATGGAAAAAGTTCAGTTTAAGGTTTAAAACCCTAATGCTGACTACAAGAAAAGTTCAGTTTAGGGTTTAAAACCCTAATGCTGACTGAATGAAAAAGTTCAGTTTAGGGTTTAAAACCCTAATGCTGACTAAAGGGAAAGTTCAGTTTAGGGTTTAAAACCCTAATGCTGACTAAAGGAAAGAGTTCAGTTTAGGGTTTAAAACCCTAATGCTGACTGGATGGAAAAAAGTTCAGTTTAGGGTTTAAAACCCTAATGCTGACTGGATGGAAAAGAGTTCAGTTTAGGGTTTAAAACCCTAATGCTGACTCTGACTACAGGAAAAAGTTCAGTTTAGGGTTTAAAACCCTAATGCTGACTGAATGGAAAAGAGTTCAGTTTAGGGTAAAAAACCCTAATGCTGACTAAAGGAAAAGTTCAGTTTAGGGTTTAAAACCCTAATGCTGACTAAAGGAAAAGTTCAGTTTAGGGTTTAAAACCCTAATGCTGACTGAATGGAAAAAGTTCAGTTTAGGGTTTAAAACCCTAATGCTGACTGAATGGAAAAGAGTTCAGTTTAGGGTTTAAAACCCTAATGCTGACTGAATGGAAAAGAGTTCAGTTTAGGGTTTTAAACCCTAATGCTGACTGGATGGAAAAGAGTTCAGTTTAGGGTTTAAAACCCTAATGCTGACTCTAACTACAGGAAAAAGTTCAGTTTAGGGTTTAAAACCCTAATGCTGACTGAATGGAAAAGATTCCAGTTTAGGGTTTAAAACCCTAATGCTGACTAAAGGAAAAAGTTCAGTTTAGGGTTTAAAACCCTAATGCTGACTAAAGGGAAAGTTCAGTTTAGGGTTTAAAACCCTAATGCTGAGTAAAGGAAAGAGTTCAGTTTAGGGTTTAAAACCCTAATGCTGACTGAATGGAAAAGAGTTCAGTTTAGGGTTTAAAACCCTAATGCTGACTGGATGGAAAAGAGTTCAGTTTAGGGTTTAAAACCCTAATGCTGACTCTGACTATAGGAAAAAGTTCAGTTTAGGGTTTAAAACCCTAATGCTGACTGAATGGAAAAGAGTCCAGTTTAGGGTTTAAAACTCTAATGCTGACTAAAGGAAAAAATTCAGTTTAGGGTTTAAAACCCTCATGCTGACTAAATGGAAAGTTCAGTTTAGGCTTTAAAACCCTAATGCTGACTAAAGGAAAGAGTTCAGTTTAGGGTTTGAAACCCTAATGTTGACTGAATGAAAAAGTTCAGTTTAGGGTTTAAAACCCTAATGCTGACTGAAGCGAAAGTTCAGTTTAGGGTTTAAAACCTTAATGCTGACTAAAGGAAAGAGTTCAGTTTTGGGTTTAAAACCCTAATGCTGACTGAATGGAAAAGAGTTCAGTTTAGGGTTTAAAACCCTAATGCTGACTAGATGGAAAAGAGTTCAGTTTAGGGTTTAAAACCCTAATGCTGACTCTGACTACAGGAAAAAGTTCAGTTTAGGGTTTAAAACCCTAATGCTGACTAATGGAAAAAGTTCAGTTTAGGGTTTAAAAACCCTAATGCTGATTGAAGGGAAAAAGTTCAGTTTAGGGTTTAAAACCCTAATGCTCACTAAAGGAAAAGAGTTAGGTTTAGGGTTTAAAACCCTAATGCTGACTGAATGGAAAAGAGTTTAGTTTAGGGTTTAAAACCCTAATGCTGACTAAAGGAAAAGTTCAGTTTAGGGTTTAAAAACCCTAACGCTAACTGAATGGAAAAAGTTCAGTTTAAGGTTTAAAACCCTAATGCTGACTACAAGAAAAGTTCAGTTTAGGGTTTAAAACCCTAATGCTGACTGAATGAAAAAGTTCAGTTTAGGGTTTAAAACCCTAATGCTGACTAAAGGGAAAGTTCAGTTTAGGGTTTAAAACCCTAATGCTGACTAAAGGAAAGAGTTCAGTTTAGGGTTTAAAACCCTAATGCTGACTGGATGGAAAAGAGTTCAGTTTAGGGTTTAAAACCCTAATGCTGACTGGATGGAAAAGAGTTCAGTTTAGGGTTTAAAACCCTAATGCTGACTCTGACTACAGGAAAAAGTTCAGTTTAGGGTTTAAAACCCTAATGCTGACTGAATGGAAAAGAGTTCAGTTTAGGGTAAAAAACCCTAATGCTGACTAAAGGAAAAGTTCAGTTTAGGGTTTAAAACCCTAATGCTGACTAAAGGAAAAGTTCAGTTTAGGGTTTAAAACCCTAATGCTGACTGAATGGAAAAAGTTCAGTTTAGGGTTTAAAACCCTAATGCTGACTGAATGGAAAAGAGTTCAGTTTAGGGTTTAAAACCTTAATGCTGACTGAATGGAAAAGAGTTCAGTTTAGGGTTTAAAACCCTAATGCTGACTGGATGGAAAAGAGTTCAGTTTAGGGTTTAAAACCCTAATGCTGACTCTGACTACAGGAAAAAGTTCAGTTTAGGGTTTAAAACCCTAATGCTGACTGAATGGAAAAGAGTCCAGTTTAGGGTTTAAAACCCTAATGCTGACTAAAGGAAAAAGTTCAGTTTAGGGTTTAAAACCCTAATGCTGACTAAAGGGAAAGTTCAGTTTAGGGTTTAAAACCCTAATGCTGACTAAAGGAAAGAGTTCAGTTTAGGGTTTAAAACCCTAATGCTGACTGAATGGAAAAAGTTCAGTTTAGGGTTTAAAACCCTAATGCTGACCGAATGGAAAAGAGTTCAGTTTAGGGTTTAAAACCCTAATGCTGACTGAATGGAAAAAGTTCAGTTTAGGGTTTAAAACCTTAATGCTGACTAAAGGAAAGAGTTTAGTTTAGGGTTTAAAACCCTAATGCTGAATAAAGGAAAAGTTCAGTTTAGGGTTTAAAAACCCTAATGCTGACTGAAGGGAAAAAGTTCAGTTTAGGGTTTAAAACCCTAATGCTGACTAAAGGAAAAGAGTTCTGTTTAGGGTTTAAAACCCTAATGCTGACTGAATGGAAAAGAGTTTAGTTTAGGGTTTAAAACCCTAATGCTGACTAAAGGAAAAGTTCAGTTTAGGGTTTAAAAACTCTAATGCTGACTAAAGGAAAAGTTCAGTTTAGGGTTTAAAACCCTAATGCTGACTGAATGGAAAAGGTTCAGTTTAGGGTTTAAAACCCTAATGCTGACCGAATGGAAAAGAGTTTAGTTTAGGGTTTAAAACCCTAATGCTGACTGGATGGAAAAGAGTTCAGTTTAGGGTTTAAAAACCTTAATGCTGATTGAAGGGAAAAAGTTCAGTTTAGGGTTTAAAACTCTAATGCTGACTGAATGGAAAAGAGTTTAGTTTAGGGTTTAAAACCCTAATGCTGACTAAAGGAAAAGTTCAGTTTAGGGTTTAAAAACCCTAACGCTAACTGAATGGAAAAAGTTCAGTTTAAGGTTTAAAACCCTAATGCTGACTACAAGAAAAGTTCAGTTTAGGGTTTAAAACCCTAATGCTAACTGAATGAAAAAGTTCAGTTTAGGGTTTAAAACCCTAATGCTGACTAAAGGGAAAGTTCAGTTTAGGGTTTAAAAGCCTAATGCTGACTAAAAGAGTTCAGTTTAGGGTTTAAAACCCTAATGCTGACTGGATGGAAAAGAGTTCAGTTTAGGGTTTAAAACCCTAATGCTGACTGGATGGAAAAGAGTTCAGTTTAGGGTTTAAAACCCTAATGCTGACTCTGACTACAGGAAAAAGTTCAGTTTAGGGTTTAAAACCCTAATGCTGACTGAATGGAAAAGAGTTCAGTTTAGGGTAAAAAACCCTAATGCTGACTAAAGGAAAAGTTCAGTTTAGGGTTTTAAAACCCTAATGCTGACTAAAGGAAAAGTTCAGTTTAGGGTTTAAAACCTTAATGCTGACTGAATGGAAAAAGTTCAGTTTAGGGTTTAAAACCCTAATGCTGACTGAATGGAAAAGAGTTCAGTTTAGGGTTTAAAACCCTAATGCTGACTGAATGGAAAAGAGTTCAGTTTAGGGTTTAAAACCCTAATGCTGACTGGATGGAAAAGAGTTCAGTTTAGGGTTTAAAACCCTAATGCTGACTCTGACTACTGGAAAAAGTTTAGTTTAGGGTTTAAAACCCTAATGCTGACTAAATGGAAAAGTGTCCAGTTTAGGGTTTAAAACCCTAATGCTGACTAAAGGAAAAAGTTCAGTTTAGGGTTTAAAACCCTAATGCTGACTAAAGGGAAAGTTCAGTTTAGGGTTTAAAACCCTAATGCTGAGTAAAGGAAAGAGTTCAGTTTAGGGTTTAAAACCCTAATGCTGACTGAATGGAAAAAGTTCAGTTTAGGGTTTAAAACCCTAATGCTGACCGAATGGAAAAGAGTTCAGTTTAGGGTTTAAAACCCTAATGCTGACTGAATGGAAAAAGTTCAGTTTAGGGTTTAAAACCTTAATGCTGACTAAAGGAAAGAGTTTAGTTTAGGGTTTAAAACCCTAATGCTGACTAATGGAAAAGTTCAGTTTAGGGTTTAAAAACCCTAATGCTGACTGAAGGGAAAAAGTTCAGTTTAGGGTTTAAAACCCTAATGCTGACTAAAGGAAAAGAGTTCTGTTTAGGGTTTAAAACCCTAATGCTGACTGAATGGAAAAGAGTTTAGTTTAGGGTTTAAAACCCTAATGCTGACTAAAGGAAAAGTTCAGTTTAGGGTTTAAAAACTCTAATGCTGACTAAAGGAAAAGTTCAGTTTAGGGTTTAAAACCCTAATGTTGACTGAATGGAAAAAGGTTCAGTTTAGGGTTTAAAACCCTAATGCTGACCGAATGGAAAAGAGTTCAGTTTAGGGTTTAAAACCCTAATGCTGACTGGATGGAAAAGAGTTCAGTTTAGGGTTTAAAAACCTAATGCTGACTGGATGGAAAAGAGTTCAGTTTAGGGTTTAAAACCCTAATGCTGACTAAAGGAAAAGAGTTCTGTTTAGGGTTTAAAACCCTAATGCTGACTGAATGGAAAAGAGTTTAGTTTAGGGTTTAAAACCCTAATGCTGACTAAAGGAAAAGTTCAGTTTAGGGTTTAAAAACCCTAATGCTGACTGAAGGGAAAAAATTCAGTTTAGTGTTTAAAACCCTAATGCTGACTAAAGGAAAAGAGTTCTGTTTAGGGTTTAAAACCCAAATACTGACTGAATGGAAAAGAGTTTAGTTTAGGGTTTAAAACCCTAATGTTGACTAAAGGAAAAGTTCAGTTTAGGGTTTAAAAACTCTAATGCTGACTAAAGGAAAAGTTCAGTTTAGGGTTTAAAACCCTAATGCTGACTGAATGGAAAAGTTTCAGTTTAGGGTTTAAAACCCTAATGCTGACCGAATGGAAAAGAGTTCAGTTTAGGGTTTAAAACCCTAATGCTGACCAAATGGAAAAGAGTTCAGTTTAGGGTTTAAAACCCTAATGCTGACTGGATGGAAAAGAGTTCAGTTTAGGGTTTAAAACCCTAATGCTGACTGGATGGAAAAGAGTTCAGTTTAGGGTTTAAAACCCTAATGCTGACTCTGACTACAGGAAAAAGTTCAGTTTAGGGTTTAAAACCCTAATGCTGACTGAATGGAAAAGAGTTCAGTTTAGGGTATAAAACCCTAATGCTGACTAAAGGAAAAGTTCAGTTTAGGGTTTAAAACCCTAATGCTGACTAAAGGAAAAGTTCAGTTTAGGGTTTAAAACCTTAATGCTGACTGAATGGAAAACGTTCAGTTTAGGGTTTAAAACCCTAATGCTGACTGAATGGAAAAGAGTTCAGTTTAGGGTTTAAAACCCTAATGCTGACTGAATGGAAAAGAGTTCAGTTTAGGGTTTAAAACCTTAATGCTGACTGGATGGAAAAGAGTTCAGTTTAGGGTTTAAAACCCTAATGCTGACTCTGACTATAGGAAAAAGTTCAGTTTAGGGTTTAAAACCCTAATGCTGACTGAATGGAAAAGAGTCCAGTTTAGGGTTTAAAACTCTAATGCTGACTAAAGGAAAAAATTCAGTTTAGGGTTTAAAACCCTCATGCTGACTAAATGGAAAGTTCAGTTTAGGCTTTAAAACCCTAATGCTGACTAAAGGAAAGAGTTCAGTTTAGGGTTTGAAACCCTAATGTTGACAGAATGAAAAAGTTCAGTTTAGGGTTTAAAACCCTAATGCTGACTGAAGCGAAAGTTCAGTTTAGGGTTTAAAACCTTAATGCTGACTAAAGGAAAGAGTTCAGTTTTGGGTTTAAAACCCTAATGCTGACTGAATGGAAAAGAGTTCAGTTTAGGGTTTAAAACCCTAATGCTGACTAGATGGAAAAGAGTTCAGTTTAGGGTTTAAAACCCTAATGCTGACTCTGACTACAGGAAAAAGTTCAGTTTAGGGTTTAAAACCCTAATGCTGACTAATGGAAAAAGTTCAGTTTAGGGTTTAAAAACCCTAATGCTGATTGAAGGGAAAAAGTTCAGTTTAGGGTTTAAAACCCTAATGCTCACTAAAGGAAAAGAGTTAGGTTTAGGGTTTAAAACCCTAATGCTGACTGAATGGAAAAGAGTTTAGTTTAGGGTTTAAAACCCTAATGCTGACTAAAGGAAAAGTTCAGTTTAGGGTTTAAAAACCCTAACGCTAACTGAATGGAAAAAGTTCAGTTTAAGGTTTAAAACCCTAATGCTGACTACAAGAAAAGTTCAGTTTAGGGTTTAAAACCCTAATGCTGACTGAATGAAAAAGTTCAGTTTAGGGTTTAAAACCCTAATGCTGACTAAAGGGAAAGTTCAGTTTAGGGTTTAAAACCCTAATGCTGACTAAAGGAAAGAGTTCAGTTTAGGGTTTAAAACCCTAATGCTGACTGGATGGAAAAGAGTTCAGTTTAGGGTTTAAAACCCTAATGCTGACTGGATGGAAAAGAGTTCAGTTTAGGGTTTAAAACCCTAATGCTGACTCTGACTACAGGAAAAAGTTCAGTTTAGGGTTTAAAACCCTAATGCTGACTGAATGGAAAAGAGTTCAGTTTAGGGTAAAAAACCCTAATGCTGACTAAAGGAAAAGTTCAGTTTAGGGTTTAAAACCCTAATGCTGACTAAAGGAAAAGTTCAGTTTAGGGTTTAAAACCCTAATGCTGACTGAATGGAAAAAGTTGAGTTTAGGGTTTAAAACCCTAATGCTGACTGAATGGAAAAGAGTTCAGTTTAGGGTTTAAAACCTTAATGCTGACTGAATGGAAAAGAGTTCAGTTTAGGGTTTAAAACTCTAATGCTGACTGGATGGAAAAGAGTTCAGTTTAGGGTTTAAAACCCTAATGCTGACTCTGACTACAGGAAAAAGTTTAGTTTAGGGTTTAAAACCCTAATGCTGACTAAATGGAAAAGAGTCCAGTTTAGGGTTTAAAACCCTAATGCTGATTAAAGGAAAAAGTTCAGTTTAGGGTTTAAAACCCTAATGCTGACTAAAGGGAAAGTTCAGTTTAGGGTTTAAAACCCTAATGCTGAGTAAAGGAAAGAGTTCAGTTTAGGGTTTAAAACCCTAATGCTGACTGAATGGAAAAAGTTCAGTTTAGGGTTTAAAACCCTAATGCTGACCGAATGGAAAAGAGTTCAGTTTAGGGTTTAAAACCCTAATGCTGACTGAATGGAAAAAGTTCAGTTTAGGGTTTAAAACCTTAATGCTGACTAAAGGAAAGAGTTTAGTTTAGGGTTTAAAACCCTAATGCTGAATAAAGGAAAAGTTCAGTTTAGGGTTTAAAAACCCTAATGCTGACTGAAGGGAAAAAGTTCAGTTTAGGGTTTAAAACCCTAATGCTGACTAAAGGAAAAGAGTTCTGTTTAGGGTTTAAAACCCTAATGCTGACTGAATGGAAAAGAGTTTAGTTTAGGGTTTAAAACCCTAATGCTGACTAAAGGAAAAGTTCAGTTTAGGGTTTAAAAACTCTAATGCTGACTAAAGGAAAAGTTCAGTTTAGGGTTTAAAACCCTAATGCTGACTGAATGGAAAAGGTTCAGTTTAGGGTTTAAAACCCTAATGCTGACCGAATGGAAAAGAGTTTAGTTTAGGGTTTAAAACCCTAATGCTGACTGGATGGAAAAGAGTTCAGTTTAGGGTTTAAAAACCTTAATGCTGATTGAAGGGAAAAAGTTCAGTTTAGGGTTTAAAACTCTAATGCTGACTGAATGGAAAAGAGTTTAGTTTAGGGTTTAAAACCCTAATGCTGACTAAAGGAAAAGTTCAGTTTAGGGTTTAAAAACCCTAACGCTAACTGAATGGAAAAAGTTCAGTTTAGGGTTTAAAACCCTAATGCTGACTACAAGAAAAGTTCAGTTTAGGGTTTAAAACCCTAATGCTGACTGAATGAAAAAGTTCAGTTTAGGGTTTAAAACCCTAATGCTGACTGAAGGGAAAGTTCAGTTTAGGGTTTAAAACCCTAATGCTGACTAAAGGAAAGAGTTCAGTTTAGGGTTTAAAACCCTAATGCTGACTGAATGGAAAAGAGTTCAGTTTAGGGTTTAAAACCCTAATGCTGACTGGATGGAAAAGAGTTCAGTTTAGGGTTTAAAACCCTAATGCTGACTCTGACTACAGGAAAAAGTTCAGTTTAGGGTTTAAAACCCTAATGCTGACTGAATGGAAAAGAGTTCAGTTTAGGGTAAAAAACCCTAATGCTGACTAAAGGAAAAGTTCAGTTTAGGGTTTTAAAACCCTAATGCTGACTAAAGGAAAAGTTCAGTTTAGGGTTTAAAACCTTAATGCTGACTGAATGGAAAAAGTTCAGTTTAGGGTTTAAAACCCTAATGCTGACTGAATGGAAAAGAGTTCAGTTTAGGGTTTAAAACCCTAATGCTGACTGAATGGAAAAGAGTTCAGTTTAGGGTTTAAAACCCTAATGCTGACTGGATGGAAAAGAGTTCAGTTTAGGGTTTAAAACCCTAATGCTGACTCTGACTACTGGAAAAAGTTTAGTTTAGGGTTTAAAACCCTAATGCTGACTAAATGGAAAAGTGTCCAGTTTAGGGTTTAAAACCCTAATGCTGACTAAAGGAAAAAGTTCAGTTTAGGGTTTAAAACCCTAATGCTGACTAAAGGGAAAGTTCAGTTTAGGGTTTAAAACCCTAATGCTGAGTAAAGGAAAGAGTTCAGTTTAGGGTTTAAAACCCTAATGCTGACTGAATGGAAAAAGTTCAGTTTAGGGTTTAAAACCCTAATGCTGACCGAATGGAAAAGAGTTCAGTTTAGGGTTTAAAACCCTAATGCTGACTGAATGGAAAAAGTTCAGTTTAGGGTTTAAAACCTTAATGCTGACTAAAGGAAAGAGTTTAGTTTAGGGTTTAAAACCCTAATGCTGACTAATGGAAAAGTTCAGTTTAGGGTTTAAAAACCCTAATGCTGACTGAAGGGAAAAAGTTCAGTTTAGGGTTTAAAACCCTAATGCTGACTAAAGGAAAAGAGTTCTGTTTAGGGTTTAAAACCCTAATGCTGACTGAATGGAAAAGAGTTTAGTTTAGGGTTTAAAACCCTAATGCTGACTAAAGGAAAAGTTCAGTTTAGGGTTTAAAAACTCTAATGCTGACTAAAGGAAAAGTTCAGTTTAGGGTTTAAAACCCTAATGTTGACTGAATGGAAAAATGTTCAGTTTAGGGTTTAAAACCCTAATGCTGACCGAATGGAAAAGAGTTCAGTTTAGGGTTTAAAACCCTAATGCTGACTGGATGGAAAAGAGTTCAGTTTAGGGTTTAAAAACCTAATGCTGACTGGATGGAAAAGAGTTCAGTTTAGGGTTTAAAACCCTAATGCTGACTAAAGGAAAAGAGTTCTGTTTAGGGTTTAAAACCCTAATGCTGACTGAATGGAAAAGAGTTTAGTTTAGGGTTTAAAACCCTAATGCTGACTAAAGGAAAAGTTCAGTTTAGGGTTTAAAAACCCTAATGCTGACTGAAGGGAAAAAATTCAGTTTAGTGTTTAAAACCCTAATGCTGACTAAAGGAAAAGAGTTCTGTTTAGGGTTTAAAACCCAAATACTGACTGAATGGAAAAGAGTTTAGTTTAGGGTTTAAAACCCTAATGTTGACTAAAGGAAAAGTTCAGTTTAGGGTTTAAAAACTCTAATGCTGACTAAAGGAAAAGTTCAGTTTAGGGTTTAAAACCCTAATGCTGACTGAATGGAAAAAGTTCAGTTTAGGGTTTAAAACCCTAATGCTGACCGAATGGAAAAGAGTTCAGTTTAGGGTTTAAAACCCTAATGCTGACCAAATGGAAAAGAGTTCAGTTTAGGGTTTAAAACCCTAATGCTGACTGGATGGAAAAGAGTTCAGTTTAGGGTTTAAAACCCTAATGCTGACTGGATGGAAAAGAGTTCAGTTTAGGGTTTAAAACCCTAATGCTGACTCTGACTACAGGAAAAAGTTCAGTTTAGGGTTTAAAACCCTAATGCTGACTGAATGGAAAAGAGTTCAGTTTAGGGTATAAAACCCTAATGCTGACTAAAGGAAAAGTTCAGTTTAGGGTTTAAAACCCTAATGCTGACTAAAGGAAAAGTTCAGTTTAGGGTTTAAAACCTTAATGCTGACTGAATGGAAAACGTTCAGTTTAGGGTTTAAAACCCTAATGCTGACTGAATGGAAAAGAGTTCAGTTTAGGGTTTAAAACCCTAATGCTGACTGAATGGAAAAGAGTTCAGTTTAGGGTTTAAAACCTTAATGCTGACTGGATGGAAAAGAGTTCAGTTTAGGGTTTAAAACCCTAATGCTGACTCTGACTATAGGAAAAAGTTCAGTTTAGGGTTTAAAACCCTAATGCTGACTGAATGGAAAAGAGTTCAGTTTAGGGTTTAAAACCCTAATGCTGACTGAATGGAAAAGAGTCCAGTTTAGGGTTTAAAACCCTAATGCTGACTAAAGGAAAAAATTCAGTTTAGGGTTTAAAACCCTAATGCTGACTAAATGGAAAGTTCAGTTTAGGGTTTAAAACCCTAATGCTGACTAAAGGAAAGAGTTCAGTTTAGGGTTTAAAACCCTAATGCTGACTGAATGGAAAAAGTTCAGTTTAGGGTTTAAAACCCTAATGCTGACCGAATGGAAAAGAGTTCAGTTTAGGGTTTAAAACCCTAATGCTGACTGAATGGAAAAAGTTCAGTTTAGGGTTTAAAACCTTAATGCTGACTAAAGGAAAGAGTTCAGTTTAGGGTTTAAAACCCTAATGCTGACCGAATGGAAAAGAGTTCAGTTTAGGGTTTAAAACCCTAATGCTGACTGAATGGAAAAAGTTCAGTTTAGGGTTTAAAACCCTAATGCTGACTAATGGAAAGAGTTCAGTTTAGGGTTTAAAACCCTAATGCTGACAGAATGGAAAAAGTTCAGTTTAGGGTTTAAAACCTTAATGCTGACTAAAGGAAAGAGTTCAGTTTAGGGTTTAAAACCCTAATGCTGACTAAAGGGAAAGTTCAGTTTAAGGTTTAAAACCCTAATGCTGACTAAAGGAAAGAGTTCAGTTTAGGGTTTAAAACCCTAATGCTGACTAAAGGGAAAGTTTAGTTTAGGGTTTAAAACCCTAATGCTGACTGAATGGAAAAAGTTCAGTTTAGGGTTTAAAAACTCTAATGCTGACTAAAGGAAAAGTTCAGTTTAGGGTTTAAAACCCTAATGCTGACTGAATGGAAAAAGTTCAGTTTAGGGTTTAAAACCCTAATGCTGACCGAATGGAAAAGAGTTCAGTTTAGGGTTTAAAACCCTAATGCTGACTGAATGGAAAAAGTTCAGTTTAGGGTTTAAAACCTTAATGCTGACTAAAGGAAAGAGTTCAGTTTAGGGTTTAAAACCCTAATGCTGATTGAATGGAAAAGTTCAGTTTAGGGTTTAAAACCCTAATGCTGACTGAATGGAAAAAGTTCATTTTAGGGTTTAAAACCCTAATGCTGACTAAAGGAAAGAGTTCAGTTTAGGGTTTAAAACCCTAATGCTGACAGAATGAAAAAAGTTCAGTTTAGGGTTTAAAACCTTAATGCTGACTAAAGGAAAGAGTTCAGTTTAGGGTTTAAAACCCTAATGCTGACTAAAGGGAAAGTTCAGTTTAAGGTTTAAAACCCTAATGCTGACTAAAGGAAAGAGTTCAGTTTAGGGTTTAAAACCCTAATGCTGAATAAAGGAAAAGTTCAGTTTAGGGTTTAAAAACCCTAATGCTGACTGAAGGGAAAAAGTTCAGTTTAGGGTTTAAAACCCTAATGCTGACTAAAGGAAAAGAGTTCTGTTTAGGGTTTAAAACCCTAATGCTGACTGAATGGAAAAAGAGTTTAGTTTAAGGTTTAAAACCCTAATGCTGACTAAAGGAAAAGTTCAGTTTAGGGTTTAAAAACTCTAATGCTGACTAAAGGAAAAGTTCAGTTTAGGGTTTAAAACCCTAATGCTGACTGAATGGAAAAAGGTTCAGTTTAGGGTTTAAAACCCTAATGCTGACCGAATGGAAAAGAGTTCAGTTTAGGGTTTAAAACCCTAATGCTGACTGGATGGAAAAGAGTTCAGTTTAGGGTTTAAAAACCTAATGCTGACTGGATGGAAAAGAGTTCAGTTTAGGGTTAAAAACCCTAATGCTGACTAAAGGAAAAGAGTTCTGTTTAGGGTTTAAAACCCTAATGCTGACTGAATGGAAAAGAGTTTAGTTTAGGGTTTAAAACCCTAATGCTGAATAAAGGAAAAGTTCAGTTTAGGGTTTAAAAACCCTAATGTTGACTGAAGGGAAAAAATTCAGTTTAGTGTTTAAAACCCTAATGCTGACTAAAGGAAAAGAGTTCTGTTTAGGGTTTAAAACCCTAATGCTGACTGAATGGAAAAGAGTTTAGTTTAGGGTTTAAAACCCTAATGCTGACTAAAGGAAAAGTTTAGTTTAGTGTTTAAAAACTCTAATGCTGACTAAAGGAAAAGTTCAGTTTAGGGTTTAAAACCCTAATGCTGACTGAATGGAAAAAGTTCAGTTTAGAGTTTAAAACCCTAATGCTAACCGAATGGAAAAGAGTTCAGTTTAGGGTTTAAAACCCTAATGCTGATCGAATAGAAAAGAGTTCAGTTTAGGGTTTAAAACCCTAATGCTGACTGGATGGAAAAG
>NW_027184459.1:0-16000 GCF_000393655.2 Nicotiana sylvestris
TTGATTATTAATTAAAAGAAGAAAAGAAAAAGAGTTGGAAAAACAAAAACTCGGATTGGGCCCAAAAAAATCAGGCCCAAAGCCAATACATAGACCCAGTCCAAATGCCTCTCTGCCCGGACACTGGGACGACGTCGTTTTGCCCCTTTTAATCGGAGCCGTTGGTTTAAATCAATCCAACGACCAATATCTCATCTCCCTTACCCATGCCTTGAACCCCACCCATTGCCCGGATTCGAACCGACCCCCCCACTTAACCAAACGACACCATATGGATGAGCCCCCCTAATCCTGGCCATCGATCCTGATTGATCCAGTGGCTAGGATTAAACCACCCACCCCATATATAAACTCAAACCCTTACCCCATGCCCCCATCCGAACACCCCCCCTTCATCGTCCCAAAACCCAAACCCAAACCCAGACCTCCCAAACCCTAACCGCCCTAAGCTTCCTTCGCTTGAAACCCGGCGGCATCTACGCCGCCGGTCACCTCTCTAACACCATAGCATTTCCTTCACTTCCTGAACCCAAATCTGTTACCCCCTTGCCTCAAATCATCTCCCTTCATCTCGAATCTTGATTTGAAGATTCGAGCAAAACCCCGATCTACACCAACCCACCCCAGATTCACACCAGCCATTACCCTAGCATTGCTCATGACCAAACCAAGCTTGGTTTGGTCCGAATCTACCCACAAATCCCCAAACCCCAAATCTGACTGTTTGAACCCTAGAACACAAGAATATTTGGAGTCAACCAAATTAATCGGACAGTTGGGGTCTAATAGACTTTAATCGAAGTGTTCTCGGTTGAGAACACCTCGATTAAGGTCTGTTCGACCTCAAATGGGCAAATCCAGTTCGAGCTTGGGTCATCTGTGTTTGAGTTTCCAGAGTGAGTTCCTTTTCTCTCTTCTGTTTTTGTTTAAATGTTGTTTAGGTTTGTCAGCATGTTTGTTTGGTTTATTTGGTATTTCTGATATTTTCTCCAATTTGTTCTCCATCTTCATAAGACCTTTTATTCGGTCGATTGTTATTCTGTTTATGGTTGAATACGTATAGTGATATACATATTTCAATTTGATTAATATCGTCGAATCGATAGTGCCTGTAGTTTCCCTGTGTCGTGTAAAATTGTCAAAGACAGTTGATGCCCTATTCATGTTGTTTGTTTGGTCGACTGTTTGTTCTATGTTATAATTAGTGTAGTCGATTAGATAAACGTCGTTGATTAGTTTATAAAACTGAATGTTCAAATATTCTGATTCATATAGCTTTGTATGACTGATCGAATCATTGACGTTAGCTATTTGTCTGACATTATCTGGGAATGGATTGTAGCTACACTATAATAGCTAGAACTCAGTTTGGGGCAGCTTGAATTCAAACTTGCAGAAGTTCAAAATGTCCTACTGCTGCAGTGGGGTAATACAGTAACAATTAGGAGCTAACAGGGGTAGTTTGGGGTGTGAAAAGAGCAGAAATGAGTAGTTTAAGATGGGCTGACAATAGGGTACTAAAATAGCATTAAACTAATACAATAGTGGGGAACCAAACTTGGTAGCATGGGGGTAATTAAAAGTTATAGGCTGCCCATGCCTTTGGGCAGAAAGCACATGCTAAGGGGCTGTCACGAGGATGGGCATTGGGCATTTTTATTAGTTTTAAGGAGTTATGGGCAGAATGTGAGGGCTGGGGTAAACAAGGCAGTAGGGCTAGCCTATATTTAGCCTATAAATACGTTCATTTTAGGGGAAAAAGGGGGTCATACATCAAAGGAAAAAAAAAGGTTACACATTAGAGTTGAAGGGGGGGGGGGGAATCAGAAATTAAGGGCTGGACAATTTTAAGTGTTGAGAGTTAAAAGAGTGCTGGAGTTCTGAACATAACAAGCAGAAATCACTGTGTTTCTGCACCTGCTTTCTTTCTCTGTTTGGTCTGGTTTGGCTGGGCACACTGCTGGGTTTCAGTTTAGATCTCCTGGTTTCTTACTTGCTAAAAACTGTTTCAGTTGAGTGTCTTGGTTCTCTGTTTGGATTGAAAGTCCACTGGTTGTTGCTGTTGGGTTTTCTGAAATTTCTGCTGGGTTTTAACTTAAGTTGTTTTTGAGTTTTGGTCTATTATTGGGCTATCCCCGTTGCTGCTGTTGCTGCGTTATTGCATACTGCCCCGCTGATCATTCCTCTTTTTCTTTTGCTTTCCTATACCAGGTACACGACTGATACACTGTCAATGTAAGCTGAAATTTGAAGCTTGAATACAAAGAAAATTGGAAGAGTTGAAGTTATTCTGATTCAGCTTAGAAATTTACTGAAAAATAGTTTGTCAGCATGATAATTTACTTTCCCTAATAGAACTATGTAGTTGGCTGTGATATAATTGAACTTTTATGCATGCCATTTAGTTGGAAAACCCTGTGTGTTGCTTATAATTGAAAGTGATTAATGTTGTAGCAGCCATGTTCTATTAGTGCCTTATTGTTTTGTCAAGAAGCATGTTAGGTACCCAATAGTTCCTGCTTTAAACAAATGGCTTGTTTTAGGTTGGTAGGAATATGACTTGATTAAGGTAAATAGTACGTTTCATTTCAGTTTCCCCCCCCCATTGTTTATAAATGTCAAACATATATCAAACACATTGAATAGGCCCAATTGGAATAAGGGTGGCCCAGGCCGAGTTTAATTTTATGCACATTAGGCCTGGGCCCGTAATATCTAAACAACTGCCCAAACACGCGTTCATGTTCGGATTTGGCAAATCATATTAGGAACCCAACTATAACTAACTTGTGAGCATGTAAATAAAGTTGAACCGCTCTTTTTCTTTCATTGTTAAAAATAAACCCATTAGAAAACCTTAGCCACTTCTAGGATTGCCCTTTTAATAATAAGAATGAGATGAGCCTCGCCAAATAAAATTGCAAAAATTGCGGGGCCCTCAGTAAATATTTGCTTTAAAATTGCTTAGATTCCGGGACGGGCCGTTTAGCAAGTTTTACGGCCCTACCCAAAATAATAATACGTTAGTCGCTTTAGGCGCGTATTTAATAAATTACATTCTTAAACTCGGGTGCACATTTATGTGAACCAAACCCAAATCTCAGCGGAGTCGCAATGCGTCTTTAATCATGGGTACATTGACTGTAACGTGACTCGAGATGTATTTTCACAACGTTGCAAATTCGCCAATACTAATAATAATAATAATAATAAATAATAATGAATAAGACGAGCCTCGATAAATGAGAATACCCGAAGTGCGGGGCCCTCAAGGGATAGTTGTTTCAAGTACTTAGATTCCGGGACGGTCCGTTTAGCAAATTTTATGGCCCTACCCAAAAATAATGACACGTTAGTCTCTTTAGGCGCGTATTTAATAATGTTATCTTCTTAAACTCGGGTGCACATTTATGTGACCCAAATCTCAATCTCAACAGAGTTGAAATATGCCAACAACCACGGGTGCATTGAATGTGACGTGGTTCGAGATGTGTTTCCACGATGTTGCAATTCTTGATAAAAAATAACAGTAAATGGTAAAAGCGGTTAAAAGTTAAAATTCGCACATAGGTTCAACATGTATAAAATCAGACAATTAAACCGAATATGACAGTTGAGCGACCGTGCTAGAACCACGGAACTCGGGAATGCCTAAAACCTTCTCCCGGGTTAACAGAATTCCTTATCCGGATTTCTGGTTCGCAGACTGTAATATAGAGTCATTCTTTTCCTCGATTCGGGATTAAATTGGTGACTTGGGACACCCTAAATCTCCCAAGTGGCGACTCTGAAATAAACAAATAAATCCCGTTTCGATTGTCCTTTAATTGGAAAAACTCCTTCGCCCCTCGCGGGGGGCGGAAAAAGGAGGTGTGACAAGGAGTTTTCTAAAAGGAACTTAAACAGGGCTCAATAGAAGGCAAAAAAGAACTTTAAGAACTTAGTAGGAAAATACAGTAGAAGAACACAAAAACATCAGAAAATTATAGCAGAAAAGCACATATAGAAGAACACAGTAAGATAGTCATACAAGAGCATGGTAAAAGGAAGAATACAAGAACACAGTAGGAGCAAGTACACGTAAAGGAAAAGGAAAGTCAGAAATTATTTAAACATTTTAGAAAACCCTAGATCGGAAAAGAAAGACCTTAAAAAAATAATTTTTGGAAGAAGAAATTGGGGAAATGGTTTGAAAACTCAAGTAGAGCATAGATATATAATAGATCTAAGAAGAATTGGAGAAAAGCTCGAAGGGTTAGGGTTTCAGAAGAACCCTAGAATGAGAATGGTTTTGAAAAGGTCTCCAATCTGAGTCGGAGAAGTCAGAAACAGGCTCATAAGACCAGGATACGTCGGAGAAAAGCCGGAGATGACCGTGAAACCTCGAGCCAGCAAAGATCTGAGTGAGAACCTTTGAGGTTAGACCCCGAATCTTCAAGTACCCAGTGTACAAGAGCAAAAGGAGGTGAGTTTAAGACTCCCATGGCCTGAGAAGCCATAGATTCCGGTGAGTTTAAGAGGGAAGACGGTGAGATGGGGCTAGGGTTAGGGAAGATTCGAGAGTGTTTGAGAGTTCAGAGGCGGTGGTTGGTGAGAAATGAAGTATGGTTGGGGGTGTTTGTGAATTAGAAAGGAAAGGGGAAATTGTGGCCGTTGATCAAAATGATCAACGACCTGGATCAAAAGGGAAGGTCGGGCGGGTTAAATTAGTTGGGTCAGGGGCGGGTTAAATTGAAATTGGGTTGGTCCGAAATTGGGCTTGAAATTGGGTCAATTAAGGGGATCAAATTTGGCTATAATTGAAATAAAAATGGGTCAGATTTTAAATAGCCAATTTTTCCCTTTCTATTTTATAAAAAAAGTAAAAATGACTTTGAAAGCAAATTAAAAGTACTGGATTAGTTAATAATACATAAATATTAATTTAAAAATACTGGAACCAATTTCATAATTATAAAATGCTATTAGTCTTAAAATAGACTAAAATTGCAATTACATGCAATTTAGCTTTTAAAATACCAAATAAATTTGTAAAAAATGTATAAAAATTACCCTAGCTATATTTTGGTATAAATATGAGAATAAAGTAAGTTATTCACCAAAATAATAATTTTGGGAATAATTATTGGTGTTCGTGCTGCTAAAATGGGCAATAAATCAGTTTAAAAATCTTTTAGAGATTAGGAAAATTATTGAAACACTTGGACTTACTTATATATGCATATATATATATATATATATATATATATGCTATTTTGAAAGTATTTGCTTGTAAAAATACATAGGGAAAAATTGGGTATCAACAGTTGCCCCTCTATACCCGGGAAAGATGAAAGAGTTGTCGGGTAAAGATATGATGGCCAATTTGACCGAACGAAACGGTTTGAAGAACTTAACCATGCTCTGGTTCCTAAGCTGCCTACATATCCCTGGGCTTACAGGAATCAGGCCATGTGTAGTTCAGGATTCGTCGGCGGAATATGCCGATGGAGATTTTTCAAGAACGGACGAGATATTCGGGTTGGGATGGATAGTAGAGCTTTGGGAACTGGAGCGGGGTTGCTCCTGCTAAGACGGTTGTTGCTCGCCGGTTTACCTGCAAATAAGCAATACAAGTGTATATTGTGCGTAAATTTAAACATGATGCAAGTTCCCTTTGGACCATGAATGTTGTCTTTGGACGGTTAGGATGATGTCCTTGGACCATGATGTCCTGGGCCATGAAGCGTACAATAAAGGATTAACGGGTCATGAAATGATGCTCTCAGGCTATGAGGATGATGCCTCCGAACCATGATACCTTTGAATAATGATATGCAAAATATTAAAAGGGATCCTCGGGCCATGGCATGGTGTTTTCGGGCTATGCAAATGGTGCCTCTAAACGATGATGCCCTCGGATAATTTGGCGATCTTTCAGCCCATGAGATGCAGTAGGGTGGAGATCTTTCAGCCATGCAAATGTAAATGAGGTGGCAATCTTTCAGCCATGTAAGAAGTAAATGAAGGTAGCGATCTTTCAGCCATGCAAGAAGTAAATGAGGGTGGCGATCCTTCAACCATGCAAGAAATAAATGAAGGTGGCGATCTTTCAGCCATGCAAGAAGTAAATGAAGGCGGCGATCTTTCAGCCATGCAAGGAGTAAATGAAGGTGGCAATGTTTCAGCCATGTGAGATGGAGGTAAAGCTTAACCTCGAGAGGCAGAATGGTAGCCTTATGCAATGCAGGAAATGCATAAGAGGTTCTTTTAGAAGAACTCAAACAAAGTTCAGTAGAAGAAAAGTAGCAAGCACACTTAAGAACGCGGTAGAAAAATACAGTAGAGATATTCACAGAACATAATGGAAATACTGGTAGGAATAGTAGAAGAAACATGCTTAAGGAGTTTTCTAAAAGGAACTTAAACAGGGCTCAGTAGAAGGCAAACAAAGAACTTTAAGAACTTAGTAGGAAAATACAGTAGAAAAACACAAAAACATCAGAAAATTATAGCAGAAAAGCACATATAGAAGAACACAGTAAGATAGTCATACAAGGGCATGGTAAAAGGAAGAATACAAGAACAGTAGGAGCAAGTACACGTTAAGAAAAAGGAAAGTCAGAAATCACATAAACATTTTAGAAAACCCTAGATCAGAAAAGAAAGACATTAAAAAAAATTTTAAAGAAGAAATTGGGGAAATGGTTTGAAAACTCAAGTAGAGCATAGATATATAACAGATCTACGAAAAATGGGCAATAAATTAGTTTAAAAATCTTTTAGAAATTAGGAAAATTATTGAAACACTTGGACATACTTATATATGCATATATATGCTATTTTGAAAGTATTTGCATGTAAAAATACAAAGGAAAAAATTGGGTATCAACATAATGCTGAGGCGCCTAGCCTTGAGTTTGTGCCAGTTGTGAATGAATTTCCGGATGTCTTTCCAGATGAGCTCCCTGGGATTCCACCAGACAGGGAGATTAATTTTGGGATCGATGTGATGCCAGGCACGCAACCTATATCAATTCCACCCTACAAAATGGCACCAGCATAATTGAAAGAGCTAAAGGAACAATTGAAGGATTTGCTAGAGAAGGGTTTCATTCGACCGAGTATGTCACCGTGGGGCGCACCGGTCTTGTTTGTAAGGAAGAAAGATGGGTTGCTACGGATGTGTATTGACTACCGGCAACTCAACAAGGTCACAATCAAAAATAAATATCCTCTACCAAGAATAGATGATTTGTTTGATCAATTGCAAGGTGCTACGTGTTTCTCAAAAATTTATTTGCGGTTTGGGTATCATCAATTGAAAATAAGGGAGCAAGATATTCCAAAAAACAGCTTTCAGGACTCGGTATGGGCACTTTGAATTTTTGGTGATGTTTTTGGGCTAACAAATGCCCCAGCAGTTTTCATGCATCTTATGAATCGAGTCTTCAAACCTTTTGTAGACTCCTTTGTGATAGTGTTTATTGAAAATATTCTTGTGTATTCCTAAAGTCGGGAGGAACATGGTTACCATGTCAGGACAGTTCTGCAGACTCTCCAGCAACATCAATTGTATGCAACATTTTCAATATGTGAATTTTTGCTTGAATCTGTCACGTTCTTGGGTCATGTCATCTCCAGGGAAGGATTTATGGTTGATCCTCCAAAGATTGCAACAGTGAAGAATTGGCCTAGACCTACCACTCCAACGGAGATTCATAGTTTCTTAGGTTTCGCTGGGTACTACAAGAGATTTTGGAGGGGTTTTCTACACTTACCTCTCCATTCACTAAATTGACATAGAAAGTAGTTAAATTCTAATGGTCCAATGCTTGTGAAAGGAGTTTCCAAGAATTAAAATCAAGATTGACAACAACACCGGTATTATCCCTGCCAGAGGGTACAGAGGGATTTGTGGTGTATTACGATGCTTCAAGGATCAGACTTGGGTGTGTGTTAATGCAACATGGCAAGGTTATAGCTTATGCTTCTAGGACACTCAAGAATCATGAAAAGAACTATCCAACCCATGACTTAGAGCTTGCGGATGTTGTGTTTGCGCTAAAGATTTGGCGACATTATTTGTATGGGGTCCATGTGGATGTATTTACAGATCCAAGAGCCTTCAATATATTTTCAAGAGGAAGGAATTGAAACTGAGACAGAGAAGATTGCTAGAGTCACTCAAGGACTATGACATTGATATTCTCTATTACCCGGGAATGCCTAATGTTGTGGCGGATGTTCTTAGTCAAAAATCTATGGGAAGTTTGGCTCATTTGGAGTCATATCAGAGGTCGTTGGCCAGGGAGGTTCACCAGTTGGCTAGTTTGGGAGTTCGCCTTGCAGACACTAATAAAGGAGGAGTGATTGTACAAAATAGGGCTAAATCATCGCTTGATGCAGAGGTGAAGGAGAAGCAATTCGACGATCCATTATTAGCACAACTGAAAGAGGGGATTCATAAACACAAGACCACAACTTTTTCCTTGGCATAGATGATGGTACCCTATTGTACCAAGGCCGCCTATGTGTTCTAGATATTGATGGTCTTCGCAAAAGGATCATGGAAGAACCTCACACTTCCAGGTATTCCGTGCACCCATGATATACAAAAATGTATCATAATCTCAAGGAAGTTTATTGGTGGAACAACATGAAAAAGGAGGTGGCAGACTTTGTGGAAAAATGTCCGAACTATCTGCAAGTGAAGGACAAACATCAAAGGCCCGATGGATTGGCTTAAAGCATAAAAATTCCAATGTGGAAATGGGAGATGCTCAACATGGATTTATTTGTAGGGTTACCGCGCACTCCGTGCAAGTTCTACTCAATTTGGGTGATCATGGACTGACTCACCAAATCAGCGCACTTCTTTCCAGTTAAATCTACCAACACAGTGGAACAGTATGCTTAGTTATATATCAAGGAAATAGTTAGGTTGCATGGTACTCCAGTCTCTATCTTTTCAGATCGAGGGGATCCATTCACGACCAACTTTTAGAAGAAATTTCAGCAAGGTTTGGGCACGCAGGTAAATCTTAGCACAGCTTTTCACCCTCAGACCGACGGGAAAGCAGAGCGGACTATTCAGACGCTTGAGGACATGTTGCGTGCTTGTGCTCTCGATTTCAAGGGTAGTTAGGATGATCATTTGCCACACATAGAGTTTGCTTATAACAACAGCTTCCATACTAGTATCTAGATGGTGCCATTTGAAGCATTCTATGGTAGGAGATGTAGGTCTCCTATTGGGTGGTTCGAGTTTGGAGAAGCGTAATTGATAGGGTTGTACCTTGTGCATCAGGCCATGGAAAAAGTCAAAATGATTAAGGAGAAGTTAAAAACTACTCAGAGTCGCCAAAAGACTTATTCGGACGTTCGTCGTAGAGATTTGGAGTTCAAAGAAGATGATTAGGCATTTTTGAAGGTTTTTCCCGTGAAGGGTATCATGCGGTTTGGGAAGAAAGGAAAATTGAGTCCAATGTATGTCGGACCGTACATAATCATTCAGAGGATTGGTCAGGTAGTGTACAAGCTCGAGCTGCCACCCAAGATGTCATTGGTACACCCAGTCTTCCATGTGTCTATGTTGAAGAAGGTAGTGGGAGATCCGTCCACTATTATGCCAGTTGAAACTATTAAGGTTAATGAGGAATTTTCATACGAAGAATTTCCAGTTTCCATTCTTGATAGGCAAGTTCGGAAATTGAGAAATAATGAAATTGCCTCCGTAAAAGTGTGGCGGAACCAGCGGGTTGAGGAAGCCACTTGGGAAGCCGAGGAAGAAATGAGAAAGAAGTACCCACATTTATTTGTATAGCCATGTAATAGCTTTTGTGCATTTGGTCCATATGAACTCTTATGTTTTTATTTGATCTATGTAAAATTGTTCTGTCTTTGTTATATATTTCCTATGCGGCCATGGTTGGTGTCGTACAATTATGTTATGTCTATGGAACATGTATATGCTGTTAGGATATGTTTTTGGGGCTCTCTGACAGGTGGATAGACATAGTTACAAAGGAAACTCTGGCGAAATTTTTGGAAATTTAGGGAGTTAGCTAAATTTGAGGTTTTTGATATGTTTCATGTTGTGAAAAGCTGATGTTGCATACAGATTGCTGATGAGTGAACCTTGATCCTCATTCAAAGATGAACGATCTTAAATCGGGGAGGATGTAAGGCCCCATGAAATTTCTACTCAAAAACCTGAATCCCGTAGTGCCAAGTTAGGATCATGTGTTAGAAATTCATAATGTTCTTCGCTGCGAGCAAGCTCGTCGTGGTTCGGAACCTTTGGATTGATCTGTGCATTAAATAGTAACGGAATATTGTTTTCCAGGAAAATGCATTTTTGTGGTCCATTATGCAATCGCATAATAGCTATGCGGACCGCGTAGTCGCCGCAGAGCCAGACAATTTGTTGGTTAATTTGAGGTCAACTATGCAGCCAATTATGCAATCGCATAATCAATATGCGGGCCGCATAGTCATTGCCTAATCCCCTAGGAATTTTTGTGAAAGCAGTTCTGCGGTGCATTATGCGACCATAGAACAGGTATGCAGACTGCATTTTTGTCGCATACCCAAACAGTTTGTTCAGGTTTTGGGACCATTCGAAGCACTGTATGGTAGGAGATGTAGGTCTCCCACTGGGTGGTTGGAGGTTTGAGAAGCGGAATTGATAGGGCCGGACCTCTTGCATCAATCTATGAAAAAAGTCAAGAGAGATTGAAAACTGCTCAGAGTCGCCAAAAATTCTATTTGGATATGCAGCGTAGAGATTTAGAGTTCAAAGAAGATGATTGGGTATTTCTGAAGGTTTCCTCTATGAAGGGCATCATGCGGTTCGGAAAGAAGGGAAAATTGAGTCTGAGGTATGTCGGACCGTACAGAATCATTCAGAGGATTGGTCAGGTGGCATACAAGCTCGAGCTGCCACTCGAGATGTCAATGGTACACCCGGTCTTTCATGTGTCCATGTTGAGAAAGGTAGTGGGAAATCCGTCCTCTATTTTTCTAGTTAAGACTATTGAGGTTAATGAAGAGCTTTCAAATGAAGAAGTTCCAGTTGCCATTCTTGATAGGCAAGTTCGGAAATTGAGAAATAAGGAAATTGCATCCGTGAAAGTGTTATGGCGGAACCGGCAAATTGAGGAAGCCACTTGGGAAGCCGAGGAAAAGATGAAAAGGAAGCACCCACACTTGTTTGTATAGCCATGTAATTGTTTTCATCCATTTGGTCCCTATGAACTCTTTATCCTTGATTTGATCCATGTAAAACTGTTCTGTTTCGTCTTGGTTATATTATTTCCTATGTGGACATGGTTAATATTGCACAGGTTATGTTGTGTCTATGGAATGTGTACCTACTGTTAGGATGTGTTTTTAGGGCTCTCTGACAGGTGGATAAGGCCCAAATACAAAGGAAACTCTGGCAAAATATTCAGAAATTTAGGGAGTTAGCTAAATTTGGGGTCTATGAATATGTTTCAGGCTGCAAAGAGCAGAAGATTATACAAAGACTGCTATTAAGTGAACCTTTATCCTCATTCGAGGACGAATGATCTTAAGTGAGGGAGGATGTGAGGCCCCGTGAAAATTTCCAATCTAAACCCGAAAGCTCGTAGTGGCAATTAGGATCCTGTGTTAAAGAAGCATAGAAGTCAAGAAATAATGTTTTCCATAAAAGTGCGATTCTGCGGTCACATATCAAGTATGCGGACCGCATAGTCGCCACAAAGTGAGACAGTGTGTTGGTCAATTTGAGGTCAACTATGCAGTCGATTATGCGATCGCATAACCGATATGCAGACAGCATAGTTGTCGCACAATTCCCTTGGTATTTTGTAAGGGGCAGTTCTGCGGTGCATTATGCGACCGCAAAAGGGGTATGCGGACCGCATTTCTGCCGCATGCCCAGACAGTGTGTTCAGGTATTGGGGAGTGTAATTGCGGTCCATTATGTGGGCTGCATGTCGACTTAGCGATCGCAAAAGGCGATCGCAGATCTGACTCGGGGCTCCAATTTTCTAAGTTTTAAACCTGACCCCCTATCATTATATTCGGTGTAATAGATCATTTTGAGCCTATTTTCTGATATTTCTAGAGTGAGAGAGAGGGGTCTAAGATAAGGAAAGTGCTTCTCATCAAAATTACTCCATGAATCCTTGGTAAATCATTGAAGATAATCAAGTGAAGGACCTAAACCCTTATCCCAAGAGGTAAGGCTTCATCACCTCAACTCTCATTTTTACACATAGCTACAAAGGGTCATTAGTGAAGTAATTTATGGGGGTAAGGGGGTTTACATTGCATGCATGTGTTCTTGAAGAGTATGAGGAATTATAAAAGAAGAGGCATGGGTAATGGGCTAGTATAATCTTATATAAAAGAACCATAAGGCCTTAATGAACACTAATTGCTCGGTAAAATGCTCAAGAGAGCTTAGATTATGATAATTTCTTGATTATGAGTTAAATTGGGCTATATTTCTTAAATAGATTGAATTGCAAACATTCCGGAACGTTATTGGATTAAGGAAAGCTCGGTTGAGGTATGTATGGGTAAAACTCTGTCTTTTAGAAATTGAGCTTCATCGGTGATTATATGAACATGGTAAGATTATAGTTGAATTGTTGCATTGCTTGTTATTTTACATGAATTGGTGTTTTAACCTTATGTGTGAAAAATGTGTTTCAACATGATCAACGTGCTATCTTGACAACTTGAAAAGGGCAAAGGTATGAATTATGTATTGAAATGTTTAGACCCTAAATCGAGATTGTGGCTGAATATGTTGTGCTATCTATGTGAAGTCATATCCATGCTTACAATTTAAAGTTGCTCTTGTGTGCACCTTCTGTCCTAAATGGCAAGGAAAATATTGGAAATGGGAATTATGTATAATGCGGCCTAGTGCCAAGAATGATGTGATAAGTGGTGGCCCCAAGTGACTATGAAATGTTTATTTATAAGGGAACAATGCCTTGGCAAGGCGGCCTAGCCGATCGGGCCGAGATCGGACTCCGCTCAAGATAGCGGTGGTATTGTGAATAAATTCCGAAAAAAAGGAAAATGAGATTGTGATTGGAGTGTATGTCTTGAATGAGGCAACCTAGCCGTTCGGGTCGAGATCGGACTCCGCTCAAGATAGCGGTGGTATTGGAAACAAATGATTAACAGTATGGAATGCCCCAAACTAAAAGCTATGGAAAAACGATGTGAAAGTTGTACAATTCTTTTTATTGATAATGTGGTAATCGTTCGAAGTTTGAGTTATATTTGTGTACTTGTGAATTCCTATTCTTGTATAGTTCTTTCTAACTAGATGGAGTTTAGTTATACATACTAGTACTATTCCATGGTACTAACGTCCCTTATGCCCGGGGCGATACATTTTTAAATGAATGTAGGTGGCTTCATTGCGGATAGTGTCGATCGTGTGTAACGGAGCATCCTTCTTATCAAGAACTTGGTGAGCCCTTTCCTCCTTTAAGGGGCTATATTGCACATCTTTTTATTGTGGACCTTCACTTTTGAGATATAGCCGGGGCCTTGTTGCCGGCGTTGTCACATTTATTTTTTGTATCCTTAGAGGCTCCGTAGACATATGTGTGGGTCATGTGAGGGTGTTGGATGGGTGTACTAACAGTGTTGTAATTCTAACTCCTGTTTTTCTAAAGTATAAATGTATGGAATCTCGGAACTCATTTACGGTCTAATGTGGTGATTTAAAATTAATTAGTAATGTGGGATGTACTATCTTCCCTTGTTTAAATAAACGGAAGCATGGTTTCATTATTCATATTGAGTTGGGCAGGTAGTGTTTGATAAAGCTTGCTTAGTTTGGATCACTCGACTGAGCGCCGGTCGTGCCTCCCGAGGTTAGGGCGTGACAAACTTGGTATCAGAGCCTAAGGTTTTAAAGGGTCCTAGGATGTCTCGGAGCCGTGTCTAGTAGAGTCTTTCTTATCGGTGTGTAGTCGACCACATCTATAAGTTTTAGGCTACTTGGGCACTTAGGAATAACACCTTTCTTTGATTTTCTTGATCGTGCGTTGAAACTGTCCCTCCCTAATTAGTGCAATGTTCTATCTTGCAGTAAATGACACCTAAGAAGAAAGCAAGAATTGGCCAAGTAGACAATACCACCTCATGATTGGCTGATGATTCATTGCTTGATGTTGTGGATGAGGGTAGCCGCCCTGCTATCGCTCTGCCTGATTCTTCTACTTCCGAGCAGACTACCCTAGTTCCCACACCCGTGGAGGGTACCACCATCTCTCCCGTTGATACTCCTGTCCCGCCTCCAGCTTCAGCTTCCGGTTCTGGTATTTCGGATGAGGATCTTAGGGGAGCTATTCAGATATTGACCCAACTAGTGGACTCCCAGGCCTAGAGGTCGAATGGTGCGCCTAGTTCATCCAGCCAGCAAGGGGATTCTACTAGTTCCAGAGTGAACAGATTTCTTCAGTTAGACCCTCCGGTGTTTATAGGTGCCAATACAGAAGAAGACCCTCAGGATTTTATTGATGAGATGCACAAAACCCTCAGGGTTATGCGTGAAACTGAGACAGAAGGGGTAGAGTTGCCTGCCTACCACTTGAAAGGAGTGGCCTATTCATGGTTTGAGTTTTGGGAGGATTCCCGAGAGGAAAGGCGCCCTCCGGCGAGGTGGAGCGAGTTCGCTGATGCATTTATTGACCATTTCCTGCAAGCTGAGACAAAGGAAGCCCGTGCGGCAGAGTTTGAAATTTTGAGGCAAGGTAACAAAAGTGTGTGGGAGTACTACATGGAGTTTGCCACTTGTCCAAGTATGCCATTCATATATTGCCCACAATGGGGGACAGGGTGCACCGGTTTGTTCAGGGCCTTAATTATTTGACCATTAATGAGGCTTCTACGGCTGCATTGAATTCCGACATGAATTATGGGAAGATGGTAGCATTTGCTCAGGACATAAAGAACTGTTAATTAATGAACAAAATGGAGATAGAGGGTAGCATCAAGGCCCAGTCTACGGGCAATATCGAAGAGTCACTAGGTGGGGGAAGATCAGCTTTCAGTAGAGGATCATCAGGGCCTTCCCAGTCTATTTCACAGTCTTCAGCCAGTGCACCACCGTTAGGGCGCAGCCAGCAGCAGTTGAGTAGATTCAGGCCCAATCAGGGCAGTAGGGGATCCCATCAGCGGGGTCGGTCAGGAGAGAGGTCCCAGCAGCAGAGGTCCCCGTGCCCCAGGTGCGGGAAGATGCACTCAGGGATTTGCTATCTGGAGTTACCTATATGCTATGGATGTGGGATGAGGGTTCATATTCAGATACATTGTCATGTATCCCACCAAGGAGCGGGTAGGGGCATAGCTTAGTCATCCAGTCTAGCACCCACTACATCTTCAGCCCCTTCTCCAGCTCGATGTACCCTAGTACCCGCAGGGCGAGGAGTAGCTAGGGGTGGTGTGCAGAGTTCAGGAGGACCCAGCCACTTCTATGCTATGAGTGCCCGCCAGACTGCAAAGGCTTCTCTAGATGTTGTTACAGGTATTATGACGGTTCAATCTCATGATGTGTATGCACTTATTGACCTTGGTTCCACCTTGTCCTATGTTACCCCTTTTGTTGCTAAGGAATTCGGGATAGAACCAGAACAACTTCAGGAACCGTTCTCAGTATCTACTCCGGTCGGTGAGTCAATTTTGGCTACTCGAGTTTATAGAAGTTGTACTGTCATAGTGCGTGGTAGGGATACCATGTCCGATCTTATTGAATTGGGGATGGTTGATTTTGACGTAATAATGGGGGTGGATTGGCTTTATTCATGTTTTGCCAAGCTAGATTGTCGGACTAGAACCATGAGGCTTGAATTTCCCAATGAGCCCGTTGTTGAATGGAAGGGGGATAATGTAGTACCTAGAGGTCGGTTTATATCCTACCTTAAGGCCGCGGAGATGATCAAGAAGGGGTGTATCTATCATTTAGTTTGGGTTACAGACACCAATGCCGAGGCGCTTAGCC
>NW_027184460.1:0-16000 GCF_000393655.2 Nicotiana sylvestris
AGTTTAGGGTTTAAAACCCTAATGCTGACTCTGACTACAGGAAAAAGTTCAGTTTAGGGTTTAAAACCCTAATGCTGACTGAATGGAAAAGAGTTCAGTTTAGGGTAAAAAACCCTAATGCTGACTAAAGGAAAAGTTCAGTTTAGGGTTTAAAACCCTAATGCTGACTAAAGGAAAAGTTCAGTTTAGGGTTTAAAACCTTAATGCTGACTGAATGGAAAAAGTTCAGTTTAGGGTTTAAAACCCTAATGCTGACTGAATGGAAAAGAGTTCAGTTTAGGGTTTAAAACCCTAATGCTGACTGAATGGAAAAGAGTTCAGTTTTGGGTTTAAAACCCTAATGCTGACTGGATGGAAAAGAGTTCAGTTTAGTGTTTAAAACCCTAATGCTGACTCTGCCTACAGGAAAAAGTTCAGTTTAGGGTTTAAAACCCTAATGCTGACTAAAGGAAAAAGTTCAGTTTACGGTTTAAAACCCTAATGCTGACTAAAGGGAAAGTTCAGTTTAGGGTTTAAAACCCTAATGTTGAGTAAAGGAAAGAGTTCAGTTTAGGATTTAAAACCCTAATGCTGACTGAATGGAAAAAGTTCAGTTTAGGGTTTAAAACCCTAATGCTAACCGAATGGAAAAGAGTTCAGTTTAGGGTTTAAAACCCTAATGCTGACTGAATGGAAAAAGTTCCGTTTAGGGTTTAAAACCTTAATGCTGACTAAAGGAAAGAGTTCAGTTTAGGGTTTAAAACCCTAATGCTGACTAAAGGAAAGAGTTCAGTTTAGGGTTTAAAACCCTAATGCTGACTGAATGGAAAAGAGTTCAGTTTAGGGTTTAAAACCCTAATGCTGACTAAAGGAAAGAGTTCAGTTTAGGGTTTAAAACCCTAATGCTGACAGAATGGAAAAAGTTCAGTTTAGGGTTTAAAACCTTAATGCTGACTAAAGGAAAGAGTTCAGTTTAGGGTTTAAAACCCTAATGCTGACTAAAAGTAAAGTTCAGTTTAAAGTTTAAAACCCTAATGCTGACTAAAGGAAAGAGTTCAGTTTAGGGTTTAAAACCCTAATGTTGACTAAAGGGAAAGTTCAGTTTAGGGTTTAAAACCCTAATGCTGACTGAATGGAAAAAGTTCAGTTTAGGGTTTAAAACCCTAATGCTGACTAAAGGAAAGAGTTCAGTTTAGGGTATAAAACCCTAATGCAGACTGAATGGAAAAAGTTCAGTTTAGGGTTTAAAACCTTAATGCTGAATAAAGGAAAGAGTTCAGTTTAGGGTTTAAAACCCTAATGCTGTCTAAAATGAAAGTTCAGTTTAAGGTTTAAAACCCTAATACTGACTAAAGGAAAGAGTTCAGTTTAGGGTTTAAAACCCTAATGCTGACTAAAGGGAAAGTTCAGTTTAGGGTTTAAAACCCTAATACTGACTAGCTGGAAAGAGTTCAGTTTAGGGTTTAAAACCCTAACGCTAACTGAATGGAAAAAGTTCAGTTTAGGGTTAAAAACCCTAATGCTGACTACAAGAAAAGTTCAGTTTAGGGTTTAAAACCCTAATGCTGACTGAATGAAAAAGTTCAGTTTAGGGTTTAAAACCCTAATGCCGACTAAAGGAAAGAGTTCAGTTTAGGGTTTAAAACCCTAATGCTGACTGAATGGAAAAGAGTTCAGTTTAGGGTTTAAAACCCTAATGCTGACTAGATAGAAAAGAGTTCAGTTTAGGGTTTAAAACCCTAATGCTGACTCTGACTACAGGAAAAAGTTCAGTTTAGGGTTTAAAACCCTAATGCTGACTAATGGAAAAAGTTCAGTTTAGGGTTTAAAAACCCTAATGCTGACTGAAGGGAAAAAGTTCAGTTTAGGGTTTAAAACCCTAATGCTGACTAAAAGGAAAGTTCAGTTTAAAGTTTAAAACCCTAATGCTGACTAAAGGAAAGAGTTCAGTTTAGGGTTTAAAACCCTAATGCTGACTAAAGGGAAAGTTCAGTTTAGGGTTTAAAACCCTAATGCTGACTGAATGGAAAAAGTTCAGTTTAGGGTTTAAAACCCTAATGCTGACTAAAGGAAAGAGTTCAGTTTAGGGTATAAAACCCTAATGCAGACTGAATGGAAAAAGTTCAGTTTAGGGTTTAAAACCATAATGCTGACTAAAGGAAAGAGTTCAGTTTAGGGTTTAAAACCCTAATGCTGACTAAAGGGAAAGTTCAGTTTAAGGTTTAAAACCCTAATGCTGACTAAAGGAAAGAGTTCAGTTTAGGGTTTAAAACCCTAATGCTGACTAAAGGGAAAGTTCAGTTTAGGGTTTAAAACCCTAATACTGACTAGCTGGAAAGAGTTCAGTTTAGGGTTTAAAACCCTAACGCTAACTGAATGGAAAAAGTTCAGTTTAGGGTTAAAAACCCTAATGCTGACTACAAGAAAAGTTCAGTTTAGGGTTTAAAACCCTAATGCTGACTGAATGAAAAAGTTCAGTTTAGGGTTTAAAACCCTAATGCTGACTGAAGGGAAAGTTCAGTTTAGGGTTTAAAACCCTAATGCTGACTAAAGGAAAGAGTTCAGTTTAGGGTTTAAAACCCTAATGCTGACTGAATGGAAAAGAGTTCAGTTTAGGGTTTAAAACCCTAATGCTGACTAGATAGAAAAGAGTTCAGTTTAGGGTTTAAAACCCTAATGCTGACTCTGACTACAGGAAAAAGTTCAGTTTAGGGTTTAAAACCCTAATGCTGACTAATGGAAAAAGTTCAGTTTAGGGTTTAAAAACCCTAATGCTGACTGAAGGGAAAAAGTTCAGTTTAAGGTTTAAAACCCTAATGCTGACTAAAGGAAAATAGTTCTGTTTAGGGTTTAAAACCCTAATGCTGACTGAATGGAAAAGAGTTTATTTTAGGGTTTAAAACCCTAATGCTGACTGAATGGAAAAAGTTCAGTTTAGGGTTTAAAACCCTAATGCTGACTACAAGAAAAGTTCAGTTTAGGGTTTAAAACCCTAATGCTGACTAATGGAAAAAGTTCAGTTTAGGGTTTAAAAACCCTAATGCTGACTGAAGGGAAAAAGTTCAGTTTAGGGTTTAAAACCCTAATGCTTACTAAAGGAAAAGAGTTATGTTTAGGGTTTAAAACCCTAATGCTGACTGAATGGAAAAGAGTTTAGTTTATGGTTTAAAACCCTAATGCTGACTAAAGGAAAAGTTCAGTTTAGGGTTTAAAAACCCTAATGCTGACTAAAGGAAAAGTTCAGTTTAGGGTTTAAAACCCTAATGCTGACTGAATGAAAAAGTTCAGTTTAGGGTTTAAAACCCTAATGCTGACTGAAGGGAAAGTTCAGTTTAGGGTTTAAAACCCTAATGCTGACTAAAGGAAAGAGTTCAGTTTAGGGTTTAAAACCCTAATGCTGACTGAATGGAAAAGAGTTCAGTTTAGGGTTTAAAACCCTAATGCTGACTGGATGGAAAAGAGTTCAGTTTAGGGTTTAAAACCCTAATGCTGACTAAAGGAAAAGTTTAGTTTAGGGTTTAAAAACCCTAATGCTGACTAATGGAAAAGTTCAGTTTAGGGTTTAAAAACCCTAATGCTGACTGAAGGGAAAAAGTTCAGTTTAGGGTTTAAAACCCTAATGCTGACTAAAGGAAAAGAGTTCTGTTTAGGGTTTAAAACCCTAATGCTGACTGAATGGAAAAGAGTTTAGTTTAGGGTTTAAAACCCTAATGCTGACTAAAGGAAAAGTTCAGTTTAGGGTTTAAAATCCCTAATGCTGACTAATGGAAAAGTTCAGTTTAGGGTTTAAAATCCTAATGCTGACTGAATGGAAAAAGTTCAGTTTAGGGTTTAAAACCCTAATGCTGACCGAATGGAAAAGAGTTCAGTTTAGGGTTTAAAACCCTAATGCTGACTGGATGGAAAAGAGTTTAGTTTAGGGTTTAAAACCCTAATGCTGACTGGATGGAAAAGAGTTCAGTTTAGGGTTTAAAACCCTAATGCTGACTCTGACTATAGGAAAAGTTCAGTTTAGGGTTTAAAACCCTAATGCTGACTGAATGGAAAAGAGTTCAGTTTAGGGTATAAAACCCTAATGCTGACTAAAGGAAAAGTTCAGTTTAGGGTTTAAAACCCTAATGCTGACTAAAGGAAAAGTTCAGTTTAGGGTTTAAAACCTTAATGCTGACTGAATGGAAAAAGTTCAATTTAGGGTTTAAAACCCTAATGCTGACTGAATGGAAAAGAGTTCAGTTTAGGGTTTAAAACTCTAATGCTGACTGAATGGAAAAGAGTTCATTTTAGGGTTTAAAACCCTAATGCTGACTGGATGGAAAAGAGTTCAGTTTAGGGTTTAAAACCCTAATGCTGACTCTGACTACAGGAAAAAGTTCAGTTTAGGGTTTAAAACCCTAATGCTGACTGAATGGAAAAGAGTCCAGTTTAGGGTTTAAAACCCTAATGCTGACTAAAGGAAAAAGTTCAGTTTAGGGTTTAAAACCCTAATGCTGACTAAAGGGAAAGTTTAGTTTAGGGTTTAAAACCCTAATGCTGACTAAAGGAAAGAGTTCAGTTTAGGGTTTAAAACCCTAATGCTGACCGAATGGAAAAGAGTTCAGTTTAGGGTTTAAAACCCTAATGCTGACCGAATGGAAAAGAGTTCAGTTTAGGGTTTAAAACCCTAATGCTGACTGGATGGAAAAGAGTTCAGTTTAGGGTTTAAAACCCTAATGCTGACTCTGACTACAGGAAAAAGTTCAGTTTAGGGTTTAAAACCCTAATGCTGACTGAATGGAAAAGAGTTCAGTTTAGGGTATAAAACCTTAATGCTTACTAAAGGAAAAGTTCAGTTTAGGGTTTAAAACCCTAATGCTGACTAAAGGAAAAGTTCAGTTTAGGGTTTAAAACCTTAATGCTGACTGAATGGAAAAAGTTCAGTTTAGGGTTTAAAACCCTAATGTTGACTGAATGGAAAAGAGTTCAGTTTAGGGTTTAAAACCCTAATGCTGACTAAAGGGAAAGTTCAGTTTAGGGTTTAAAACCCTAACGCTAACTGAATGGAAAAAGTTCAGTTTAGGGTTTAAAACCCTAATGCTGACTACAAGAGAAGTTCAGTTTAGGGTTTAAAACCCTAATGATGACTGAATGAAAAAGTTTAGTTTAGGGTTTTAAACCCTAATGCTGACTGAAGGGAAAGTTCAGTTTAGGGTTTAAAACCCTAATGCTGACTAAAGGAAAGAGTTCAGTTTAGGGTTTAAAACCCTAATGCTGACTGGATGGAAAAGAGTTCAGTTTAGGGTTTAAAACCCTAATGCTGACTGGATGGAAAAGAGTTCAGTTTAGGGTTTAAAACCCTAATGCTGACTCTGACTACAGGAAAAAGTTCAGTTTAGGGTTTAAAACCCTAATGCTGACTGAATGGAAAAGAGTTCAGTTTAGGGTAAAAAACCCTAATGCTGACTAAAGGAAAAGTTCAGTTTAGGGTTTAAAACCCTAATGCTGACTAAAGGAAAAGTTCAGTTTAGGGTTTAAAACCTTAATGCTGACTGAATGGAAAAAGTTCAGTTTAGGGTTTAAAACCCTAATGCTGACTGAATGGAAAAGAGTTCAGTTTAGGGTTTAAAACCCTAATGCTGACTGAATGGAAAAGAGTTCAGTTTTGGGTTTAAAACCCTAATGCTGACTGGATGGAAAAGAGTTCAGTTTAGTGTTTAAAACCCTAATGCTGACTCTGCCTACAGGAAAAAGTTCAGTTTAGGGTTTAAAACCCTAATGCTGACTAAAGGAAAAAGTTCAGTTTACGGTTTAAAACCCTAATGCTGACTAAAGGGAAAGTTCAGTTTAGGGTTTAAAACCCTAATGTTGAGTAAAGGAAAGAGTTCAGTTTAGGATTTAAAACCCTAATGCTGACTGAATGGAAAAAGTTCAGTTTAGGGTTTAAAACCCTAATGCTAACCGAATGGAAAAGAGTTCAGTTTAGGGTTTAAAACCCTAATGCTGACTGAATGGAAAAAGTTCCGTTTAGGGTTTAAAACCTTAATGCTGACTAAAGGAAAGAGTTCAGTTTAGGGTTTAAAACCCTAATGCTGACTAAAGGAAAGAGTTCAGTTTAGGGTTTAAAACCCTAATGCTGACTGAATGGAAAAGAGTTCAGTTTAGGGTTTAAAACCCTAATGCTGACTAAAGGAAAGAGTTCAGTTTAGGGTTTAAAACCCTAATGCTGACAGAATGGAAAAAGTTCAGTTTAGGGTTTAAAACCTTAATGCTGACTAAAGGAAAGAGTTCAGTTTAGGGTTTAAAACCCTAATGCTGACTAAAAGTAAAGTTCAGTTTAAAGTTTAAAACCCTAATGCTGACTAAAGGAAAGAGTTCAGTTTAGGGTTTAAAACCCTAATGTTGACTAAAGGGAAAGTTCAGTTTAGGGTTTAAAACCCTAATGCTGACTGAATGGAAAAAGTTCAGTTTAGGGTTTAAAACCCTAATGCTGACTAAAGGAAAGAGTTCAGTTTAGGGTATAAAACCCTAATGCAGACTGAATGGAAAAAGTTCAGTTTAGGGTTTAAAACCTTAATGCTGAATAAAGGAAAGAGTTCAGTTTAGGGTTTAAAACCCTAATGCTGTCTAAAATGAAAGTTCAGTTTAAGGTTTAAAACCCTAATACTGACTAAAGGAAAGAGTTCAGTTTAGGGTTTAAAACCCTAATGCTGACTAAAGGGAAAGTTCAGTTTAGGGTTTAAAACCCTAATACTGACTAGCTGGAAAGAGTTCAGTTTAGGGTTTAAAACCCTAACGCTAACTGAATGGAAAAAGTTCAGTTTAGGGTTAAAAACCCTAATGCTGACTACAAGAAAAGTTCAGTTTAGGGTTTAAAACCCTAATGCTGACTGAATGAAAAAGTTCAGTTTAGGGTTTAAAACCCTAATGCCGACTAAAGGAAAGAGTTCAGTTTAGGGTTTAAAACCCTAATGCTGACTGAATGGAAAAGAGTTCAGTTTAGGGTTTAAAACCCTAATGCTGACTAGATAGAAAAGAGTTCAGTTTAGGGTTTAAAACCCTAATGCTGACTCTGACTACAGGAAAAAGTTCAGTTTAGGGTTTAAAACCCTAATGCTGACTAATGGAAAAAGTTCAGTTTAGGGTTTAAAAACCCTAATGCTGACTGAAGGGAAAAAGTTCAGTTTAGGGTTTAAAACCCTAATGCTGACTAAAAGGAAAGTTCAGTTTAAAGTTTAAAACCCTAATGCTGACTAAAGGAAAGAGTTCAGTTTAGGGTTTAAAACCCTAATGCTGACTAAAGGGAAAGTTCAGTTTAGGGTTTAAAACCCTAATGCTGACTGAATGGAAAAAGTTCAGTTTAGGGTTTAAAACCCTAATGCTGACTAAAGGAAAGAGTTCAGTTTAGGGTATAAAACCCTAATGCAGACTGAATGGAAAAAGTTCAGTTTAGGGTTTAAAACCATAATGCTGACTAAAGGAAAGAGTTCAGTTTAGGGTTTAAAACCCTAATGCTGACTAAAGGGAAAGTTCAGTTTAAGGTTTAAAACCCTAATGCTGACTAAAGGAAAGAGTTCAGTTTAGGGTTTAAAACCCTAATGCTGACTAAAGGGAAAGTTCAGTTTAGGGTTTAAAACCCTAATACTGACTAGCTGGAAAGAGTTCAGTTTAGGGTTTAAAACCCTAACGCTAACTGAATGGAAAAAGTTCAGTTTAGGGTTAAAAACCCTAATGCTGACTACAAGAAAAGTTCAGTTTAGGGTTTAAAACCCTAATGCTGACTGAATGAAAAAGTTCAGTTTAGGGTTTAAAACCCTAATGCTGACTGAAGGGAAAGTTCAGTTTAGGGTTTAAAACCCTAATGCTGACTAAAGGAAAGAGTTCAGTTTAGGGTTTAAAACCCTAATGCTGACTGAATGGAAAAGAGTTCAGTTTAGGGTTTAAAACCCTAATGCTGACTAGATAGAAAAGAGTTCAGTTTAGGGTTTAAAACCCTAATGCTGACTCTGACTACAGGAAAAAGTTCAGTTTAGGGTTTAAAACCCTAATGCTGACTAATGGAAAAAGTTCAGTTTAGGGTTTAAAAACCCTAATGCTGACTGAAGGGAAAAAGTTCAGTTTAAGGTTTAAAACCCTAATGCTGACTAAAGGAAAATAGTTCTGTTTAGGGTTTAAAACCCTAATGCTGACTGAATGGAAAAGAGTTTATTTTAGGGTTTAAAACCCTAATGCTGACTGAATGGAAAAAGTTCAGTTTAGGGTTTAAAACCCTAATGCTGACTACAAGAAAAGTTCAGTTTAGGGTTTAAAACCCTAATGCTGACTAATGGAAAAAGTTCAGTTTAGGGTTTAAAAACCCTAATGCTGACTGAAGGGAAAAAGTTCAGTTTAGGGTTTAAAACCCTAATGCTTACTAAAGGAAAAGAGTTATGTTTAGGGTTTAAAACCCTAATGCTGACTGAATGGAAAAGAGTTTAGTTTATGGTTTAAAACCCTAATGCTGACTAAAGGAAAAGTTCAGTTTAGGGTTTAAAAACCCTAATGCTGACTAAAGGAAAAGTTCAGTTTAGGGTTTAAAACCCTAATGCTGACTGAATGAAAAAGTTCAGTTTAGGGTTTAAAACCCTAATGCTGACTGAAGGGAAAGTTCAGTTTAGGGTTTAAAACCCTAATGCTGACTAAAGGAAAGAGTTCAGTTTAGGGTTTAAAACCCTAATGCTGACTGAATGGAAAAGAGTTCAGTTTAGGGTTTAAAACCCTAATGCTGACTGGATGGAAAAGAGTTCAGTTTAGGGTTTAAAACCCTAATGCTGACTAAAGGAAAAGTTTAGTTTAGGGTTTAAAAACCCTAATGCTGACTAATGGAAAAGTTCAGTTTAGGGTTTAAAAACCCTAATGCTGACTGAAGGGAAAAAGTTCAGTTTAGGGTTTAAAACCCTAATGCTGACTAAAGGAAAAGAGTTCTGTTTAGGGTTTAAAACCCTAATGCTGACTGAATGGAAAAGAGTTTAGTTTAGGGTTTAAAACCCTAATGCTGACTAAAGGAAAAGTTCAGTTTAGGGTTTAAAATCCCTAATGCTGACTAATGGAAAAGTTCAGTTTAGGGTTTAAAATCCTAATGCTGACTGAATGGAAAAAGTTCAGTTTAGGGTTTAAAACCCTAATGCTGACCGAATGGAAAAGAGTTCAGTTTAGGGTTTAAAACCCTAATGCTGACTGGATGGAAAAGAGTTTAGTTTAGGGTTTAAAACCCTAATGCTGACTGGATGGAAAAGAGTTCAGTTTAGGGTTTAAAACCCTAATGCTGACTCTGACTATAGGAAAAGTTCAGTTTAGGGTTTAAAACCCTAATGCTGACTGAATGGAAAAGAGTTCAGTTTAGGGTATAAAACCCTAATGCTGACTAAAGGAAAAGTTCAGTTTAGGGTTTAAAACCCTAATGCTGACTAAAGGAAAAGTTCAGTTTAGGGTTTAAAACCTTAATGCTGACTGAATGGAAAAAGTTCAATTTAGGGTTTAAAACCCTAATGCTGACTGAATGGAAAAGAGTTCAGTTTAGGGTTTAAAACTCTAATGCTGACTGAATGGAAAAGAGTTCATTTTAGGGTTTAAAACCCTAATGCTGACTGGATGGAAAAGAGTTCAGTTTAGGGTTTAAAACCCTAATGCTGACTCTGACTACAGGAAAAAGTTCAGTTTAGGGTTTAAAACCCTAATGCTGACTGAATGGAAAAGAGTCCAGTTTAGGGTTTAAAACCCTAATGCTGACTAAAGGAAAAAGTTCAGTTTAGGGTTTAAAACCCTAATGCTGACTAAAGGGAAAGTTTAGTTTAGGGTTTAAAACCCTAATGCTGACTAAAGGAAAGAGTTCAGTTTAGGGTTTAAAACCCTAATGCTGACCGAATGGAAAAGAGTTCAGTTTAGGGTTTAAAACCCTAATGCTGACCGAATGGAAAAGAGTTCAGTTTAGGGTTTAAAACCCTAATGCTGACTGGATGGAAAAGAGTTCAGTTTAGGGTTTAAAACCCTAATGCTGACTCTGACTACAGGAAAAAGTTCAGTTTAGGGTTTAAAACCCTAATGCTGACTGAATGGAAAAGAGTTCAGTTTAGGGTATAAAACCTTAATGCTTACTAAAGGAAAAGTTCAGTTTAGGGTTTAAAACCCTAATGCTGACTAAAGGAAAAGTTCAGTTTAGGGTTTAAAACCTTAATGCTGACTGAATGGAAAAAGTTCAGTTTAGGGTTTAAAACCCTAATGTTGACTGAATGGAAAAGAGTTCAGTTTAGGGTTTAAAACCCTAATGCTGACTGGATGGAAAAGAGTTCAGTTTAGGGTTTAAAACCCTAATGCTGACTCTGACTACAGGAAAAAGTTCAGTTTAGGGTTTAAAACCCTAATGCTGACTGAATGGAAAAGAGTCCAGTTTAGGGTTTAAAACCCTAATGCTGACTAAAGGAAAAAGTTCAGTTTAGGGTTTAAAACCCTAATGCTGACTAAAGGGAAAGTTCAGTTTAGGGTTTAAAACCCTAATGCTGACTAAAGGAAAGAGTTCAGTTTAGGGTTTAAAACCCTAATGCTGACTGAATGGAAAGAGTTCAGTTAGGGTTTAAAACCCTAATGCTGATTAAAGGAAAAAGTTCAGTTTAGGGTTTAAAACCCTAATGCTGACTGAATGGAAAAAGTTCAGTTTAGGGTTTAAAACCCTAATGCTGACTAAAGGAAAGAGTTCAGTTTAGGGTATAAAACCCTAATGCAGACTGAATGGAAAAAGTTCAGTTTAGGGTTTAAAACCTTAATGCTGAATAAAGGAAAGAGTTCAGTTTAGGGTTTAAAACCCTAATGCTGTCTAAAATGAAAGTTCAGTTTAAGGTTTAAAACCCTAATACTGACTAAAGGAAAGAGTTCAGTTTAGGGTTTAAAACCCTAATGCTGACTAAAGGGAAAGTTCAGTTTAGGGTTTAAAACCCTAATACTGACTAGCTGGAAAGAGTTCAGTTTAGGGTTTAAAACCCTAACGCTAACTGAATGGAAAAAGTTCAGTTTAGGGTTAAAAACCCTAATGCTGACTACAAGAAAAGTTCAGTTTAGGGTTTAAAACCCTAATGCTGACTGAATGAAAAAGTTCAGTTTAGGGTTTAAAACCCTAATGCCGACTAAAGGAAAGAGTTCAGTTTAGGGTTTAAAACCCTAATGCTGACTGAATGGAAAAGAGTTCAGTTTAGGGTTTAAAACCCTAATGCTGACTAGATAGAAAAGAGTTCAGTTTAGGGTTTAAAACCCTAATGCTGACTCTGACTACAGGAAAAAGTTCAGTTTAGGGTTTAAAACCCTAATGCTGACTAATGGAAAAAGTTCAGTTTAGGGTTTAAAAACCCTAATGCTGACTGAAGGGAAAAAGTTCAGTTTAGGGTTTAAAACCCTAATGCTGACTAAAAGGAAAGTTCAGTTTAAAGTTTAAAACCCTAATGCTGACTAAAGGAAAGAGTTCAGTTTAGGGTTTAAAACCCTAATGCTGACTAAAGGGAAAGTTCAGTTTAGGGTTTAAAACCCTAATGCTGACTGAATGGAAAAAGTTCAGTTTAGGGTTTAAAACCCTAATGCTGACTAAAGGAAAGAGTTCAGTTTAGGGTATAAAACCCTAATGCAGACTGAATGGAAAAAGTTCAGTTTAGGGTTTAAAACCATAATGCTGACTAAAGGAAAGAGTTCAGTTTAGGGTTTAAAACCCTAATGCTGACTAAAGGGAAAGTTCAGTTTAAGGTTTAAAACCCTAATGCTGACTAAAGGAAAGAGTTCAGTTTAGGGTTTAAAACCCTAATGCTGACTAAAGGGAAAGTTCAGTTTAGGGTTTAAAACCCTAATACTGACTAGCTGGAAAGAGTTCAGTTTAGGGTTTAAAACCCTAACGCTAACTGAATGGAAAAAGTTCAGTTTAGGGTTAAAAACCCTAATGCTGACTACAAGAAAAGTTCAGTTTAGGGTTTAAAACCCTAATGCTGACTGAATGAAAAAGTTCAGTTTAGGGTTTAAAACCCTAATGCTGACTGAAGGGAAAGTTCAGTTTAGGGTTTAAAACCCTAATGCTGACTAAAGGAAAGAGTTCAGTTTAGGGTTTAAAACCCTAATGCTGACTGAATGGAAAAGAGTTCAGTTTAGGGTTTAAAACCCTAATGCTGACTAGATAGAAAAGAGTTCAGTTTAGGGTTTAAAACCCTAATGCTGACTCTGACTACAGGAAAAAGTTCAGTTTAGGGTTTAAAACCCTAATGCTGACTAATGGAAAAAGTTCAGTTTAGGGTTTAAAAACCCTAATGCTGACTGAAGGGAAAAAGTTCAGTTTAAGGTTTAAAACCCTAATGCTGACTAAAGGAAAATAGTTCTGTTTAGGGTTTAAAACCCTAATGCTGACTGAATGGAAAAGAGTTTATTTTAGGGTTTAAAACCCTAATGCTGACTGAATGGAAAAAGTTCAGTTTAGGGTTTAAAACCCTAATGCTGACTACAAGAAAAGTTCAGTTTAGGGTTTAAAACCCTAATGCTGACTAATGGAAAAAGTTCAGTTTAGGGTTTAAAAACCCTAATGCTGACTGAAGGGAAAAAGTTCAGTTTAGGGTTTAAAACCCTAATGCTTACTAAAGGAAAAGAGTTATGTTTAGGGTTTAAAACCCTAATGCTGACTGAATGGAAAAGAGTTTAGTTTATGGTTTAAAACCCTAATGCTGACTAAAGGAAAAGTTCAGTTTAGGGTTTAAAAACCCTAATGCTGACTAAAGGAAAAGTTCAGTTTAGGGTTTAAAACCCTAATGCTGACTGAATGAAAAAGTTCAGTTTAGGGTTTAAAACCCTAATGCTGACTGAAGGGAAAGTTCAGTTTAGGGTTTAAAACCCTAATGCTGACTAAAGGAAAGAGTTCAGTTTAGGGTTTAAAACCCTAATGCTGACTGAATGGAAAAGAGTTCAGTTTAGGGTTTAAAACCCTAATGCTGACTGGATGGAAAAGAGTTCAGTTTAGGGTTTAAAACCCTAATGCTGACTAAAGGAAAAGTTTAGTTTAGGGTTTAAAAACCCTAATGCTGACTAATGGAAAAGTTCAGTTTAGGGTTTAAAAACCCTAATGCTGACTGAAGGGAAAAAGTTCAGTTTAGGGTTTAAAACCCTAATGCTGACTAAAGGAAAAGAGTTCTGTTTAGGGTTTAAAACCCTAATGCTGACTGAATGGAAAAGAGTTTAGTTTAGGGTTTAAAACCCTAATGCTGACTAAAGGAAAAGTTCAGTTTAGGGTTTAAAATCCCTAATGCTGACTAATGGAAAAGTTCAGTTTAGGGTTTAAAATCCTAATGCTGACTGAATGGAAAAAGTTCAGTTTAGGGTTTAAAACCCTAATGCTGACCGAATGGAAAAGAGTTCAGTTTAGGGTTTAAAACCCTAATGCTGACTGGATGGAAAAGAGTTTAGTTTAGGGTTTAAAACCCTAATGCTGACTGGATGGAAAAGAGTTCAGTTTAGGGTTTAAAACCCTAATGCTGACTCTGACTATAGGAAAAGTTCAGTTTAGGGTTTAAAACCCTAATGCTGACTGAATGGAAAAGAGTTCAGTTTAGGGTATAAAACCCTAATGCTGACTAAAGGAAAAGTTCAGTTTAGGGTTTAAAACCCTAATGCTGACTAAAGGAAAAGTTCAGTTTAGGGTTTAAAACCTTAATGCTGACTGAATGGAAAAAGTTCAATTTAGGGTTTAAAACCCTAATGCTGACTGAATGGAAAAGAGTTCAGTTTAGGGTTTAAAACTCTAATGCTGACTGAATGGAAAAGAGTTCATTTTAGGGTTTAAAACCCTAATGCTGACTGGATGGAAAAGAGTTCAGTTTAGGGTTTAAAACCCTAATGCTGACTCTGACTACAGGAAAAAGTTCAGTTTAGGGTTTAAAACCCTAATGCTGACTGAATGGAAAAGAGTCCAGTTTAGGGTTTAAAACCCTAATGCTGACTAAAGGAAAAAGTTCAGTTTAGGGTTTAAAACCCTAATGCTGACTAAAGGGAAAGTTTAGTTTAGGGTTTAAAACCCTAATGCTGACTAAAGGAAAGAGTTCAGTTTAGGGTTTAAAACCCTAATGCTGACCGAATGGAAAAGAGTTCAGTTTAGGGTTTAAAACCCTAATGCTGACCGAATGGAAAAGAGTTCAGTTTAGGGTTTAAAACCCTAATGCTGACTGGATGGAAAAGAGTTCAGTTTAGGGTTTAAAACCCTAATGCTGACTCTGACTACAGGAAAAAGTTCAGTTTAGGGTTTAAAACCCTAATGCTGACTGAATGGAAAAGAGTTCAGTTTAGGGTATAAAACCTTAATGCTTACTAAAGGAAAAGTTCAGTTTAGGGTTTAAAACCCTAATGCTGACTAAAGGAAAAGTTCAGTTTAGGGTTTAAAACCTTAATGCTGACTGAATGGAAAAAGTTCAGTTTAGGGTTTAAAACCCTAATGTTGACTGAATGGAAAAGAGTTCAGTTTAGGGTTTAAAACCCTAATGCTGACTGGATGGAAAAGAGTTCAGTTTAGGGTTTAAAACCCTAATGCTGACTCTGACTACAGGAAAAAGTTCAGTTTAGGGTTTAAAACCCTAATGCTGACTGAATGGAAAAGAGTCCAGTTTAGGGTTTAAAACCCTAATGCTGACTAAAGGAAAAAGTTCAGTTTAGGGTTTAAAACCCTAATGCTGACTAAAGGGAAAGTTCAGTTTAGGGTTTAAAACCCTAATGCTGACTAAAGGAAAGAGTTCAGTTTAGGGTTTAAAACCCTATTGCTGACTGAATGGAAAAAGTTCAGTTTAGGGTTTAAAACCCTAATACTGACCGAATGGAAAAGAGTTCAGTTTAGGGTTTAAAACCCTAATGCTACTGAATGGAAAAAGTTCAGTTTAGGGTTTAAAACCTTAATGCAGACTAAAGGAAAGAGTTCAGTTTAGGGTTTAAAACCCTAATGCTGACTAAAGGAAAGAGTTCAGTTTAGGGTTTAAAACCCTAATGCTGACTGAATGGAAAAAGTTCAGTTTAGGGTTTAAAACCCTAATGCTGACTAAAGGAAAGAGTTCAGTTTAGGGTTTAAAACCCTAATGCTGACAGAATGGAAAAAGTTTAGTTTAGGGTTTAAAACCCTAATGCTAACTAAATGGAAAAAGTTCAGTTTAGGGTTTAAAACCCTAATGCTGACTACAAGAAAAGTTCAGTTTAGGGTTTAAAACCCTAATACTGACTGAATGAAAAAGTTCAGTTTAGTGTTTAAAACCCTAATGCTGACTGAAGGGAAAGTTCAGTTTAGGGTTTAAAACCCTAATGCTGACTAAAGGAAAGAGTTCAGTTTAGGGTTTAAAACACTAATGCTGACTAAAGGGAAAGTTCAGTTTAAAGTTTAAAACCCTAATGCTGACTAAAGGAAAGAGTTCAGTTTAGGGTTTAAAACCCTAATGCTGACTAAAGGGAAAGTTCAGTTTAAGGTTTAAAACCCTAATGCTGACTAAAGGAAAGAGTTCAGTTTAGGGTTTAAAACCCTAATGCTGACTAAAGTGAAAGTTCAGTTTAGAGTTTAAAACCCTAATGCTGACTGAATGGAAAAAGTTCAGTTTAGGGTTTAAAACCCTAATGCTGACTAAAGGAAAGAGTTCAGTTTAGGGTATAAAACCCTAATGCTGACTGAATGGAAAAAGTTCAGTTTAGGGTTTAAAACCTTAATGCTGACTAAAGGAAAGAGTTCAGTTTAGGGTTTAAAACACTAATGCTGACTAAAGGGAAAGTTCAGTTTAAGGTTTAAAACCCTAATGCTGACTAAAGGAAAGAGTTCAGTTTAGGGTTTAAAACCCTAATGCTGACTAAAGGGAAAGTTCAGTTTAGGGTTTAAAACCCTAATACTGACTAGCTGGAAAAGAGTTCAGTTTAGGGTTTAAAACCCTAATGCTGACTGAATGGAAAAGAGTTCAGTTTAGGGTTTAAAACCCTAATGCTGACTGGATGGAAAAGAGTTCAGTTTAGTGTTTAAAACCCTAATGCTGACTCT
>NW_027184461.1:0-12572 GCF_000393655.2 Nicotiana sylvestris
GATCATGCCAAGGGTACCTGTCTAATACCCAATAGAAACCTTACTCTGTCTAACTGTGCATGCATCATGGTCAAACCTAGCCGAGTCAGTTATGTTGTCCGCATAATGACTCATTAAGATAGCCTTGTCCAAAGTCCATCGGGTTTCCCTGAAACCCAAATGGACACCTACATGTTCTGTGCATTTATTTGGAGAACTAAATGCTTGTTATGCTGATTATTGGTATTAGATGGTCGAGTCCGGTGGGGGTGAGGTCCTAACCCTTTTGTTTTTGCAGAAAATGAATGACAAAGTTCCTGACTTCGGTATGGTAAACATACCTTCACTCTTGCAGTCTTGGTGGAGAAACCTCCTATCGAGCAACCAAATCAACGAATGGAAAGAGAGAGTCACCAAGGCTAGTAAGAAGCTAGAATACCTGGAGTACAGCTTGCTGGAATTGGAAGGGAAAGTGAGGAAAAGAGTCATCGACTGTCAAAATGCTGAGGAAGACAAAGGAGAACGTCTGGCGATAGCATTTTTACTGGAAAATCTGCGCGAGCTGGAGGACTTGATCAAAGAGAACATTCAACCTGAAGAAGGTCCTTATGGGACCAAGTAGTTAGGACTCTTTCTTTTCGTTTTTAATGTCATAAGGCCAATGGCCATTAGTGACATTTTACTTTCCGCTATTTTAGTGTTGTTTTGGGATTCGTCTTATTTTTGTCAATAAAATGAGGCATTTAGCATTATAAGTTCTCCAAATTAACTTGTCGCTAGGCCTACCTCGGGCACAACGAGGCACCCAAATTAGGACGCGATTTATATTCTTGCACAATGTGTTTAAATATTGCAACATTTTCTTCTCATAACCCGCACTAACTTGTTACCTTTTTTGTTTTTCTTTATTTTTATTCCCCTCCCCAAAGGTTAGTTCGTGCATTCTGGCACCATCATCATACAGTAAAAGATCCAACGGCCCTCCACCTCCTCCTCCCTCGAGTCCTATCCGGAACAAGAACAAAGGTAGAATGGGAGATTCAAGCGCCAGAAAGTGGACTGATGTGTTATTTTCGAGGAGGAAGGGGAGGAAGGCCCTTCTATACAAGTTGTGAACTGAGGAGAGCGCCTCAACAATTGGTCAATCAGAACCACCAGGGCCCGGAAAGCTTCGGGGTAGCAAGGCTAAACAAAAGCACCATGCATCACGTTTTTACCTTTTACTAGCTGATTTTATTTCCGCATTGTCTTTTAATTTTGAAAAGAGCTCTGATATTCAAAACAATTATGAATTCAATCGAAACACTCTCTCTTATTATTTTTCTATCATTCACTTTATTTTACACAACATTACTATTACTTGCCCTGATGATGAACCAATGATTGTGACTTGCAACGAGACAACACAACAAATAAATACAAACTCCGAAGAGGATGATATACCAGAAGAAGTCGTTATAGGAGTTGAGAATTTTGAAAATAGGCCTAAGTCTAATTTGGATGAAACTAAGTTCGTTAATCTGGGAGATGCAGAGAATGTCAAAGAAACGCGCATCAGTGTTCACTTGTCACCATCAGAAAAGGAAGAGTACGCGGAGCTCCTAAAGGAATATGAAGACATATTCGCCTGGTCATATGATGATATGACTGGTCTCAGCACATCCATTGTAGCTCACAAACTGCCAACAAATCTAACATGCCCGCCGGTAAAGCAGAACCTCAGGAAGTTCAGGCCAGACATGAGTTTGAAAATCAAAGAAGAGGTTACCAAGCAAGTCAAAGCCAAGGTTCTCAGGGTAGAGTATCCGACATGGTTAGCCAACATCGTGCCAGTGCCAAAAAAGGATGGGAAAGTTAGAGTTTGTGTTGACTACCGGGATCTTAATCGGGCCAGCCACAAAGACGACTTCCCCTTGCCTAACATACACATTCTTATCGACAATTGTGCCAAGCATGAGTTGCAGTCTTTTGTTGATTGTTTTGCTGGGTATCATCAGATATGGATGGATGAGGAAGATGCAGAGAAAACGGCTTTCATCATGCCGTGGGGAATGTACTGTTACAAAATGATGCCATTCGGTTTGAAGAACGCTGGTGCCATTTACATGAGAGCCATGACTATCATCTTTCATGACATGATACACAAGGAAATTGAGGTATATGTGGATGACGTCATCATCAAATCCAAGAAAGCCAGGGATCACATGGAAGATCTAAGAAAGTTCTTCAACAGACTGAGGAGGTACAATCTGAAACTGAATCCTGCCAAGTGTGCATTCGGGGTTCCTGCTGGAAAATTATTGGGTTTCATCGTGAGTCGTCGAGGAATAGAATTGGATCCATCAAAGGTCAAAGCTATCCAAGAATTATCGCCGCCAAAGAACAAGAAGGATGTGATGAGTTTCCTGGGAAGACTCAACTATATCAGCCGGTTCATAGCTCAATCCACGGTCATTTGTGAACCTATCTTCAAAATGTTGAAGAAGGACGCTGCTACCAAATGGACTGATGACTGTCAGAAAGCTTTTGACAGAATCAAGGAATACCTATCAACGCCACCGGTCTTGGTTCCACCTGAGCCAGGAAGACCCCTATTGCTTTACCTTGCGGTATCGGATAGGGCATTCGGTTGTGTTTTAGGAAAACATGATGAAACAGGGAGAAAGGAGCAAGCCATCTACTATCTCAGTAAAAAGTTTACACTGTACGAGGCCCGGTATTCTCTTTTAGAATGCACTTGTTGTGCTCTGACTTGGGTCGCGCAGAAGTTGAGGCATTACTTATGTGCTTACACTACTTATCTCATATCCAGAATGGACCCTCTGAAGTATATCTTCCAGAAGCCCATGCCCACTGGCAAGCTTGCCAAGTGGCAGATCCTGCTAAGTGAATTCGACATTGTTTACGTAACCGAGAAAGCAATCAAAGGGCAAGCCTTTGCGGACCATCTCGCCGAGAATCCCATAGACGGAGAATACGAGCCCCTAAAAACGTATTTTCCCGAAGAAGGGGTATCTTTCATAGGAGAAGATATTGCAGAATCTTATGATGGTTGGAGGTTGTTTTTCGACGGAGCTGCAAATTTCAAAGGAGTTGGCATAGGAGCAGTCCTGGTATTAGAAACCGGTCAGCATTACTCGGTATCTGCCAAGCTCAGGTTCCCATGCACCAACAATATGGCCGAATATAAAGCCTGCATTCTAGGGATTAAACTGGCCATTGATATGAACATTCAGGAGTTACTAGTGATCAGAGACTCGGACCTACTCATACATCATGTTCGAGAAGAATGGGCAACCAAGAATTCCAAGATACTCCCCTATCTACACCATGTACAAGAGTTGAGGAAAAGATTCAGCAAGACAGAATTCCAGCATGTTCCCATGGTACAGAATGAGTTCGCCGATGCACTTGCCACTTTGTCATCTATGATTCAGCATCCAGATGCAAATTTCATTGACCCCATCCAGGTCAATATTCATGACCAACCAGCTTATTGTGCTCATGTTGAGGAAGAAGCCGACAGGAAAACATGGTTCCACGATATCAAAGGGTATTTGACCACAGGAGAATATCTAGAGCTTTCCAATGCTACCCAGAAACGCACGCTTCGGAGACTATCCAATAATTTCTTTCACAGCAGAGGAATCCTGTACAGGAGGACTCCTGATTTGGGTTTACTAAGGTGTGTCGATGCAAGGGAAGCAACCAAGTTATTGGAGGAAGTACATTCAGGGACCTGCGGACCGCACATGAATGGTTTTGTTTTAGCAAAGAAGATACTCCGAGCAGGATATTTCTGGATGACTATGCAAACAGACTGCATCCAGTATGTCCGAAAGTGCCATCGCTGTCAGATACATGCAGATATGATAAAAGTGCCTCCAAACGAGCTTAATGCAACAAGCTCACCATGGACGTTCGCCGCTTGGGGAATGGATGTTATCGGTCCAATCGAGCCTACCGCGTCAAACGGGCACAGGTTCAACTTGGTAGCAATTGATTATTTTACTAAATGGGTTGAAGCAGCATCATACAAAGTTGTTACCAAGAAGGTGGTAGAATATTTCGTCCGCGACCGTATTGTTTGTCGGTTCGGAACTCCAGAATCAATCATCACCGACAACGGTTCCAATCTTAACAGCAACCTGATGAAAATAATGTGTGAGACTTTCAAGATCAGACACAAGAACTCTACGGCTTATAGACCGCAGATGAATGGAGCCGTAGAAGCGGCCAACGAAAACATCAAGAAAATACTAAGGAAGATGATCGAGAGGCACAAACAATGGCATGAGAAGTTGCCATTCGCCTTATTGGGTTATCGTACCACAATCTGCACATCAACCGGGGCAACTCCCTACATGTTGGTTTATGGTACAGAGGCGGTCATTCCCGCTGAGGTAGAAATTTCATCATTAAGGATCATACAAGAAGCCGAGTTAGATGACGTAGAATGGGTAAAAGGCCACTACGAGTAGTTATCCCCCATAGATGGAAAGAGGATGAATGCAGTTTGTCACGGTCAGTTATACCAGAACAGAATGTCCAGAGCCTTCAACAGAGTTAAACCAAGGAAGTTTACACTAGGACATCTGGTGTTGAAGAAGATATTTCCACATCAAGACGAAGCCAAAGGGAAATTCTCCCCCAATTGGCAGGGTCCATACATGGTTCACCGAGTCCTAACTGGAGGAGCCCTTATTCTTGCAGAAATGGACGGAGAAGTCTGACCGAAGCCGATCAACTCAGACGCAGTAAAGAGATACTACATTTGATCGTATGCTTTTCTTTATGATGTAATTTGAACTATGCCTGACCTGATTCCCGTTTAAGAGGGGATACGTAGGCAGCCTTATGGGTTCGGTCACATTTTAATAAAAATTCCATCTTCCCCCCGCAATTGGAACTGGGGCAGAATTTTGAGGAGGACCCTCAAAATTCCGAAGTAAGTTTTTCAGTCTTTTCAGCAGCACCAACACGATAAACTGGGGCAGAATTTTGAATCATTCCACGTTCAGTTATCCAACACATCCGTCAGCAGCGCCAGCCCAGTAAACTGGGGCAGAATTTTGAGGCTCAAAATTCCGGAGCAAGCAAGGTCGTCGCGTCTTGAACCACGTTGCAGTTGTTGGTTCATCCAAAATAAAATCATTTTATATAAAAATAAAATCATTTTTTATATATATATACTTGCATTTACTAAGTCATGCACAAATATCATTTGCATCACCATCGTTTAGCGACGCTACCCCCATGATACACTATGCCAAGAGCTAGAGGATACGAACTATTCTCCCCTCTACAAAACTCACGATTTTTCTTTGGATGCAGGAACTCAGATCGCAATGCAAAACGCATTCACTCTTCAAAGTCGAAACCCTCGAAACAATCACTAAACTCACAAAGGTCTACTATCTACACCCAACATTCCCCAGTAGTCATGATATCGCAACCGCCTATCAGTTAAGAAAATTACTACTATTTGCTCCTTTACATTCCTGCACTGCATAAGGCTACTTTCTGCCTTTCGAGACTGAGCTCTGTCTCCATCTACATTCTTGCATAAGGCTACTTATTTGCCTTTCGAGGTTAAGCTCTACCTCCATCCTGCATAAGGCTACTTATCTGCCTTTCAAGACTAAGCTCTGTCTCCATCTGCATTCTTGCATAAGGCTACTTATCTGCCTTTCGAGGTTAAGCTCTACCTCCATCCTGCATAAGGCTACTTATCTTCCTTTCGAGACTAAGCTCTGTCTCCATCTGCATTTTGCATAAGGCTATTTTTCTGCCTTCCAAGGTTAAGCTATACCTCCATCATCACCTGCATAAGGCTACTTATCTGCCTTCCGAGACTAAGCTCTGTCTCCATCTACATTCTTGCATAAGGCTACTTATCTGCCTTTCGAAGTTAAGCTCTACCTCTAACCTGCATAAGGCTACTTATCTGCCTTCCGAGACTAAGCTTTGTCTCCATCTGCATTCTTGCATAAGGCTACTTATCTGCCTTTCAAGGTTAAGCTCTACCTCCATCCTGCATAAGGCTACTTATCTGCCTTTCGAGACTAAGCTCTGTCTCCATCTGCATTCTTGCATAAGGCTACTTATCTGCCTTTCGAGGTTAAGCTCTACCTCCATCCTGCATAAGGCTACTTATCTGCCTTTCGAGACTAAGCTCTATCTCCATCTACATTCTTGCATAAGGCTACTTATCTGCCTTTCGAGGTTAAGCTCTACCTCCATCCTGCATAAGGCTACTTATCTACCTTTCGAGACTAAGCATTGTCTCCATCTGCACTTCCCTGCATTGCATAAGGCTACCTTTCTGCCTTTCGAGGTTAAGCTCTACCTCCATCTGCATTTTGCATAAGGCTACTTTTCTGCCTTTCGAGGTTAAGCTCTACCTCCATCTGCATTTTGCATAAGGCTACTTTTCTGCCTTCCGAGGTTAAGCTCTACCTCCATCATAACCTGCATAAGGCTACTTATCTGCCTTCCGAGACTAAGCTCTATCTCCATTTGCATTTCCCGCATTGCATAAGGCTATCTTCTGCCTTTCGAGGTTAAGCTCTACCTCCATCCTGCATAAGGCTACTTATCTGCCTTTCGAGACTAAGCATTGTCTCCATCTGCACTTCCCTGCATTGCATACGACTACCTTTCTGCCTTTCGAGGTTAAGCTCTACCTCCATCTGCATTTTGCATAAGGCTACTTTTTTGCCTTTCGAGGTTAAGCTCTACCTCCATCTGCATTTTGCATAAGGCTACTTTTATGCCTTCTGAGGTTAAGCTCTACCTCCATCATCACCTGCATAAGGCTACTTATCTGCCTTCCGAGACTTAGATCTATCTCCATTTGCATTTCCTGCATTGCATAAGGCTATCTTCTGCCTTTCGAGGTTAAGCTCTACCTCCATCCTGCATAAGGCTACCTATCTGCCTTCTGAGACTAAGCATTGTCTCTATCGCGCTTGGGATGAAATATCGCCACTTTATTTATTTGAACGGCTAAAATATCGCCACCTGCATTCAATCTCTCACTTCGGCTGAAATATCGCCACCTGCATTTAAATTCTCACTTTGGCTGAAAGATCGCCACACTTTGCATTCATTCGGCTGAAAGATTGCCACCTTCTCATGGGCTGAAAAATCGCCAACTTATTCAAAGGCGTCATAGTTCGGAGACACCATCTGCATAGCCCGAGAACACCATTTCATGGCCTGCGAATCTTTACTTTGATGTTCTTCATGGCCCAGGACATCATAGTCCGAGGACGTCATCCTAACCGTCCGAAGACAACATTCATGGTCCAACGGAAACTTGCATCATGTTTTAATTATGCACAATATACGCCGCTTTACTCATTTGTAGGTACACCGGCTAGCAAACGGCCGTCTCAGTAGGAGCGATCCTGCTCCGGTCCTCCGCAGCCTATTCGACTCCAAACACCTTTTCAAATCTAATCATTTCATCCGTCTTTTCGAATCTCCATCGACATACTCCGTCAATGGTTCCTGAACTACATATGGTCTGATTCCTATAAAACCAGGGATATGTAGGCAGCTCAAAAGCCAGGGCTCGGTCAAAACTCTTTTCAATCACCGATCCGGTCAAAATTGGCCATCTTGTCTTTACCCGACAACACTTTCATCCTCATCGGGTAAAGAGGGGCAGCTGTTGATACCCAATTTTTCCCTATATATTTTCAAAATAGCATATGTGTGCATATATGAGCACCCCAAAAGATTTTGGCATTTTTAATAATTTTTAAGACCAATTTATAGCCTATTGTGCACTATAAAATCCATTAATTATTCCCAAAACTTTCCATTTTGGTGAATAATTTATTTCAATTTCACATTTACGTCAAAATATAATTTACATGATTTTTGCATAATTTTACAAGTCCATTTGGTATTTTTAAACTAAAATTGCATGAAATTGCAATTTTAGCCTACTTCTAAATTTAATATCAATTTTTATTACCAAATCAATCCTAATATTTTTAAATTAATACCTACATATTGTTTATCAACCCAGTATTTTTAATTTGATTTTTAACATCTTTTACTATTTTTATAAATTCAAAAGGGAAAAATGGCTATTTCAATTTTAGCCTCTTTTTGATTTCAATTACAGCCTATTTCTAACCCCCCAATTCCCAACCCAATTTCATTTCTACCCGACCCAGACCCAATTAAACGAACCCGCCCGGATTCCATTTTAAAATCGTGGCCGCTGATTGTTTTAATCAACGGCCCCCGTTTGCCCTTTCTTTTTTTAACCTAACGACCCCCCAATCCCCTCTCATTCGCCCACTCGTCTCTATCTCACTCTCTCTGGAACCTTCCACCTCCTCGCCTCTCCGATGAGCTCCCTTCACCTTCTCCGGCCATCTCCGGCTCATCTCCGGTGTGTCTTAGCCTTATGAGTCCAACTCGACTCGGACAAGCCCCTTTTCCAGGCCTTTCTCATTTTCTAGGGTTTCTCTAAAACCCTATGCCATTTCAAGGTTTTCTTGTTTCTCTCTAGATCTACTTTAGATCTGTTCTATTTCTGAGGTTTTTAAAGTATTTCTTACATCATTTCAAGTTTTTGCTTTCAAAACTGTTCGTCTTCTCGAACCTAGGGTTTCCTTGATTTTTACTTGTTCTACTGTGATTTCTTACCGTATTTTGCTTTGCTGTAACTCCTAAGTGTTTTCACTATGGTTTCTATGTATTTTTCTTTTATTGTATTTCCTCCTAGGGTTTGCTAGTGATATCCTTTACTGTGTTTTCTTTCATTCTTATTCCATGAAATGTTTATGTTCCTTGGATTTTCTGAGTTTACTTTGCCTGATTTTCTACGCTTTCGTCTTTACATTTAATCTATAGAGGAAACCCTAGATTTTGGGGGTTTTCAAAACACTTGTGTGCGATTGTTTTGCTTCCTGTGTCTAAACTAGTTTGATTTCAAAAACCCTAATTTCTAAGTTCGTCTCATGTTCTCTGATTCTTGCTAAGCTTTGCAAGACCTTCTGATTTCTCTCATGCTATCTGACACTCTCTTCTAGCTATGTTCTTCTACTCTTGATTGCATGACCACTCTGTTTGTTTAATTCCAGCCTCACATGTTTAAAGTTATGCACTCTTTATAGCCAGACCTTTCCCTCTCGAAATAACCCTAATTTTGGGGATTGATTTCAGACTACCATTATGTGAGCTTGTTTGATTCTTTCTTTGTCTAATTTGGACCTTTTTCTGACTTGGTTCATTATTGATTTCGAATCCTTGATTCCTTGATTTACTATGTACTAGTTGATTTACTTCTTACCTTATTTACCTAACCGTGTATTTTTAAACTTCCCTTATGTATTTACCCTTCATTGCCCAATGTGTTACTTGATTTTCTTTCCTTAAATAAAACTCTGCCCTTTTTACCGTTCAAATTTGGACTCCTTAATTAAAGGAATCCCCTTCTCCTGATTGATTCTAATTGATACTGAATTATTCTTTGCCTTGCTTACTTGCCTAGTTTTTAAACTATAAATACCCTGCTCTTTTTTTTCTTTAAGCACACGAACAATAGAGTTCAAAAACACACACACACTAAAAGCTCTCTTCTCTTTACAACTATTAGTACTACTGTTGTGTCTAGTCGGCTGAAAGCCAAGGCTAGACTATAGAATCTTGCTTGTTTTTCTCAAGTGTTTGCTGAGGCTTGAGTGGACTCTCTGGCTATTTTCTTGCTTTGTTTGTTCTGCTGTTTGAAAGTTGCAACTGGTATGTCTCCATAAGTTAAATAACATTCTCCAAAACTATGTGTTTACTTCTCCCTTTCACATGTCCCTCACTATATATTTGTATTGTGCTTTCCTGCATTCTGTAGCTATACTTTAGTCTGTTATATTCTTTCTTCATGTTTCTGCACCTTTAAGTTCTGTTATGCTTTCTTGTCCTTCCTTGATGTTTTTCTATACATGCTTTCCATGTGAACCCTTTCCCTTTGACCCCTTTATGTGATGAGCCTTGACTAGAGTCTGGTAGTGTCCTAATCACCATCCAGGCTCAAGTCTGACTTTAAAAAGTCTGCTCTTTATTTGTTTGGATCAAGTAAAGGGTCAAGGATGTGCCAGCCTATACTCATGGCTGGGTATGACCACCCTTTGCTCTGATTCCCTCAACTCCCCTCACTTTACACTTACTCCTAGTTCCTTAAGTTCTGCCCCCTTTGGTAAGCCATGCTTTGGGACCCTTGAGCTCCCTCTGAACTTGGATGCCTGAGGGCTGGCATTTCCACACTGCACTACTCTGTTGCTATTATAATTACTCAGAGTGTTAAGCATTGCCTGGAGATCTTAAGACTCCTTGGAACTTTGAAAACATTCTGAGTAAGGAGAAGGCCTTGGAACTGGAATCTGGATTTGGTGAAACACATGTGTTGGACATTAAGGTTGCATTGGGATTCCTCGGTTCTGTCTGTAGTTTTGATGTATTTATTTTTAGTCTTTTCCTTCCAGTTCTGTAATAACTTTGTAAAAGAAACTCAGGGAAAATATTAGTAAAGGGTGTGGGAGGGGTTTATGTTGCCTGCATAAATCAAAAGGTAGAGATCATGCCTATAGGTCTTTTGTGCTTTAAATTTTACTAGAAATCCTGCCTATAGGTTTGTTTAATATTCCTAATTCAGTCACCTAGATACAATGCCTATAGGGTTTAACGTTTAATCATATTGCAAATCAGTAGAGATCCTGCCTATAGTATTCTATCATTCATGTTATCAATTGCATATAGAAACCATGCCTATAGGAAATGCATATGCGTTAGGCAAACTATAGGGTAATCAAACATTCATCTATTTACCAACTCTTTAACAGGCCTTAAAATCAAGTATAGATACCATGCCTATAGGGTTTCGTCTCAAACCTGTCTGATTCGTTTAAGCAGTAACAGTCCGTTAACTGGTCATTATTGTCTTGATGTAATGCTTTCAATAAAACTCTTGTAAACCAGTATGCTTTTTAAACTCTTCAAATATGCATCTTTTCCTGAACAGTTCTTTTAAACATTCTGCCTAAACGTTTTACTCAGTCCCTGAAATTGTCTTTTAAAACAGTTGCAACTTACCCTTTCCTTAGATATTTCTATCTCTGAAACTCTTTCACAACCATTTCTGTGTTTTATTTTTACTGCAGTCCATACTTTATTTTCAAAACTCCTCTGCATTGGACTACTTTATCCTGAAACTAGTACCTTTTAAATCACTCACTTGAAATACCTTAATCTCTGACAATCGGATCCGAGTTGCCTAATGTAGACTTTCCGTCTAAATGTATGTGTTGAACTAGTCCGCTCGCCGCTTAATTTTTTAACTTAAGACCAAATCAGTATATGCTAAGACATGCTAAACTAAGTGGTTGTTTGGTTAAGGGGTTTACTTGAGCCTTACCTATTTGTTTTTTTCATCCTTATATTTGTTACTTGTTTTGTATGTCGCAATTAGAATTTTAACCTTTGAACCCCATATATGCCTATATCCCTTTCCTTCCCCTTTAGGATTAGAAGTCCTGATACCCCGGGACTGGCAGGTTGGGACGGGTACTAGCATGCAATAAGTAAACAAGACTGATCGCGTTTAAATACCTTAACGGGGTGGGAAGGGTAGATATGTATATGATGACCGATGCGCTAATATCACGTGCGACCCCTCTTCTGAGTAGTGATCGCTGGGTATTGCATTGAAGTGATCCATATTAATTATAAACTTAGGACTCCTCTCCCTTTACTTGCTTTCATCCCTTCTTGTAAAACTGTTCAAATCTCTTTTTCATGAATTTCTGCCTTCTCTACTTATCTTTGAAAATTTTCAACTTGGTCGCAATTATGTGCGAATCCTTATTTGAGCCTTGATTGTTTACTTGTAAAGTCACAATTGCAACATGGCCGGGAACCACACTAGTGGATCTTGAGGGGTGCCTAACACCTTCCCCTCGGGATAATTTCTAGCCCTTACCCTAATCTCTGGTCTCTTCATCTCAAACCCTTCTTAAAGTGTCCTAATGCACTATAATCATTAGGTGGCGACTCTTCAACTTCCAAACCCAATTCTCGAAAGGGAATAGAGTTGTCCTCCCAATGTCGTATACCCGATCTCTAACCCCAAGGTTAGAGGAAAGGGGGCGTCGACAGTAAGCATCATCATTATCATACCATACCCGGCCTCAAAGAGGACTTGGTAAAAACGTACCCGGCCATCATAAGGCTCGGTAGAATCGTACCCGGCCACGTGGAGCTCGGTAAACCCAACTGATCAATGGTTGCACAATAGGTATCGTACCCGGCCGACTATAGCATGGCTCGGTAGAGTAAAATAGATACTATATATAATGCATGATAGACTTATGGAATAACATTCTAAACCTTTCGGTGTGACTTAAGATCGTTGCACCTTCGATTAACATTATGGACATCCATACCCTCAATATGAACCTTAGTAGGATTCATGGATCATACACACTTGCTTAGAATAACTTTATAAGGAAAAAACAACATAGACAACCGTAGTTGCTAGGAGTAGATTCGCTATGAAATAGCGGATTCATTTCACTTTA
>NW_027184462.1:0-12299 GCF_000393655.2 Nicotiana sylvestris
ATTTTACAGCCATAAAACTGCAAATCCGCGCGAGTCCCAAATTTTTGTGTGCTATAGCCCATGCCTTCCGCCTTGGGCCCGGATGGATCCGTCGTGGAATCGCCTAATATTTGTCCCGGACATCAAATACGGCATAAGAAACAATTTCCACCCACTCAAAATGACCACATTATATTTTTTGGCATTTTACAGCCATAAAACTGCAAATCCGCGCGAGTCCCAAATTTTTGTGTGCTATAGCCCATGCCTTCCGCCTTGGGCCCGGATGGATCCGTCGTGGAATCGCCTAATATTTGTCCCGGACATCAAATACGGCCTAAGAAACAATTTCCACCCACTCGAAATGACCACATTATATTTTTTGGCATTTTACAGCCATAAAACTGCAAATCCGCGCGAGTCCCAAATTTTTGTGTGCTATAGCCCATGCCTTCCGCCTTGGGCCCGGATGGATCCGTCGTGGAATCGCCTAATATTTGTCCCGGACATCAAATACGGCCTAAGAAACAATTTCCACCCACTCGAAATGACCACATTATATTTTTTGGCATTTTACAGCCATAAATGCAAATCCGCGCGAGTCCCAAATTTTTGTGTGCTATAGCCCATGCCTTCCGCCTTGGGCCCGGATGGATCCGTCGTGGAATCGCCTAATATTTGTCCCGGACATCAAATACGGCATAAGAAACAATTTCCACCCACTCAAAATGACCACATTATATTTTTTGGCATTTTACAGCCATAAAACTGCAAATCCGCGCGAGTCCCAAATATTTGTGTGCTATAGCCCATGCCTTCCGCCTTGGGCCGGATTGATCCATCGTGGAATCGCCTAATATTTGTCCCGTACATCAAATACGGTATAAGAAACAATTTCCACCCACTCGAAATAACCACATTATATTTTTTGGCATTTTACAGCCATAAAACTGCAAATCCGCGCGAGTCCAAAATTTTTGTGTGCTATAGCCCATGCCTTCCGCCTTGGGCCCGGATGGATCCGTCGTGGAATCGCCTAATATTTGTCCCGGACATCAAATACGGCCTAAGAAACAATTTCCACCCACTCGAAATGACCACATTATATTTTTTGGCATTTTACAGCCATAAAATGCAAATCCGCGCGAGTCCCAAATTTTTGTGTGCTATAGCCCATGCCTTCCGCCTTGGGCCCGGATGGATCCGTCGTGGAATCGCCTAATATTTGTCCCGGACATCAAATACGGCATAAGAAACAATTTCCACCCACTCAAAATGACCACATTATATTTTTTGGCATTTTACAGCCATAAAACTGCAAATCCGCGCGAGTCCCAAATTTTTGTGTGCTATAGCCCATGCCTTCCGCCTTGGGCCGGATGGATCCATCGTGGAATCGCCTAATATTTGTCCCGGACATCAAATACGGCATAAGAAACAATTTCCACCCACTCGAAATAACCACATTATATTTTTTGGCATTTTACAGCCATAAAACTGCAAATCCGCGCGAGTCCCAAATTTTTGTGTGCTATAGCCCATGCCTTCCGCCATGGGCCCGGATGGATCCGTCGTGGAATCGCCTAATATTTGTCCCGGACATCAAATACGGCCTAAGAAACAATTTCCACCGACTAAAAATGACCACATTATATTTTTTGGCATTTTACAGCCATAAAACTGCAAATCCGCGCGAGTCCCAAATTTTTGTGTGCTATAGCCCATGCCTTCCGCCTTGGGCCCGGATGGATCCGTCGTGGAATCGCCTAATATTTGTCCCGGACATCAAATACGGCCTAAGAAACAATTTCCACCCACTCGAAATGACCACATTATATTTTTTGGCATTTTACAGCCATAAATGCAAATCCGCGCGAGTCCCAAATTTTTGTGTGCTATAGCCCATGCCTTCCGCCTTGGGCCCGGATGGATCCGTCGTGGAATCGCCTAATATTTGTCCCGGACATCAAATACGGCATAAGAAACAATTTCCACCCACTCAAAATGACCACATTATATTTTTTGGCATTTTACAGCCATAAAACTGCAAATCCGCGCGAGTCCCAAATATTTGTGTGCTATAGCCCATGCCTTCCGCCTTGGGCCGGGATGGATCCATCGTGGAATCGCCTAATATTTGTCCCGGACATCAAATACGGCATAAGAAACAATTTCCACCCACTCGAAATGACCACATTATATTTTTTGGCATTTTACAGCCATAAAACTGCAAATCCGCGCGAGTCCCAAATTTTTGTGTGCTATAGCCCATGCCTTCCGCCTTGGGCCCGGATGGATCCGTCGTGGAATCGCCTAATATTTGTCCCGGACATCAAATACGGCCTAAGAAACAATTTCCACCCACTCGAAATGACCACATTATATTTTTTGGCATTTTACAGCCATAAAACTGCAAATCCGCGCGAGTCCCAAATATTTGTGTGCTATAGCCCATGCCTTCCGCCTTGGGCCGGATTGATCCATCGTGGAATCGCCTAATATTTGTCCCGTACATCAAATACGGTATAAGAAACAATTTCCACCCACTCGAAATAACCACATTATATTTTTTGGCATTTTACAGCCATAAAACTGCAAATCCGCGCGAGTCCAAAATTTTTGTGTGCTATAGCCCATGCCTTCCGCCTTGGGCCCGGATGGATCCGTCGTGGAATCGCCTAATATTTGTCCCGGACATCAAATACGGCCTAAGAAACAATTTCCACCCACTCGAAATGACCACATTATATTTTTTGGCATTTTACAGCCATAAATGCAAATCCGCGCGAGTCCCAAATTTTTGTGTGCTATAGCCCATGCCTTCCGCCTTGGGCCCGGATGGATCCGTCGTGGAATCGCCTAATATTTGTCCCGAACATCAAATACGGCATAAGAAACAATTTCCACCCACTCAAAATGACCACATTATATTTTTTGGCATTTTACAGCCATAAAACTGCAAATCCGCGCGAGTCCCAAATATTTGTGTGCTATAGCCCATGCCTTCCGCCTTGGGCCGGATTGATCCATCGTGGAATCGCCTAATATTTGTCCCGGACATCAAATACGGCATAAGAAACAATTTCCACCCACTCGAAATAACCACATTATATTTTTTGGCATTTTACAGCCATAAAACTGCAAATCCGCGCGAGTCCCAAATTTTTGTGTGCTATAGCCCATGCCTTCCGCCTTGGGCCCGGATGGATCCGTCGTGGAATCGCCTAATATTTGTCTCGGACATCAAATACGGCATAAGAAACAATTTCCACCCACTCGAAATGACCACATTATATTTTTGGCATTTTACAGCCATAAAACTGCAAATCCGCGCGAGTCCCAAATTTTTGTGTGCTATAGCCCATGCCTTCCGCCTTGGGCCCGGATGGATCCGTCGTGGAATCGCCTAATATTTGTCCCGGACATCAAATACGGCCTAAGAAACAATTTCCACCCACTCGAAATGACCACATTATATTTTTTGGCATTTTACAGCCATAAATGCAAATCCGCGCGAGTCCCAAATTTTTGTGTGCTATAGCCCATGCCTTCCGCCTTGGGCCCGGATGGATCCGTCGTGGAATTGCCTAATATTTGTCCCGAACATCAAATACGGCATAAGAAACAATTTCCACCCACTCAAAATGACCACATTATATTTTTTGGCATTTTACAGCCATAAATGCAAATCCGCGCGAGTCCCAAATTTTTGTGTGCTATAGCCCATGCCTTCCGCCTTGGGCCCGGATGGATCCGTCGTGGAATTGCCTAATATTTGTCCCGAACATCAAATACGGCATAAGAAACAATTTCCACCCACTCAAAATGACCACATTATATTTTTTGGCATTTTACAGCCATAAAACTGCAAATCCGCGCGAGTCCCAAATATTTGTGTGCTATAGCCCATGCCTTCCGCCTTGGGCCGGATTGATCCATCGTGGAATCGCCTAATATTTGTCCCGTACATCAAATACGGCATAAGAAACAATTTCCACCCACTCGAAATAACCACATTATATTTTTTGGCATTTTACATCCATAAAACTGCAAATCCGCGCGAGTCCCAAATATTTGTGTGCTATAGCCCATGCCTTTCGCCTTGGGCCGGATTGAACCATCGTGGAATCGCCTAATATTTGTCCCGTACATCAAATACGGCATAAGAAACAATTTCCACCCACTCGAAATAACCACATTATATTTTTTGGCATTTTACAGCCATAAAACTGCAAATCCGCGCGAGTCCCAAATTTTTATGTGCTATAGCCCATGCCTTCCGCCTTGGGCCCGGATGGATCCGTCGTGGAATCGCCTAATATTTGTCCCGGACATCAAATACGGCATAAGAAACAATTTCCACCCACTCGAAATGACCACATTATATTTTTTGGCATTTTACAGCCATAAAACTGCAAATCCGCGCGAGTCCCAAATTTTTGTGTGCTATAGCCCATGCCTTCCGCCTTGGGCCCGGATGGATCCGTCGTGGAATTGCCTAATATTTGTCCCGGACATCAAATACGGCATAAGAAACAATTTCCACCCACTCAAAATGACCACATTATATTTTTTGGCATTTTACAGCCATAAAACTGCAAATCCGCGCGAGTCCCAAATATTTGTGTGCTATAGCCCATGCCTTCCGCCTTTGGCCTGGATGGATCCGTCGTGGAATCGCCTAATATTTGTCCCGGACATCAAATACGGCATAAGACACAATTTCCACCCACTCGAAATGACCACATTATATTTTTTGGCATTTTACAGCCATAAAACTGCAAATCCGCGCGAGTCCCAATTTTTTGTGTGCTATAGCCCATGCCTTCCACCTTGGGCCGGATGGATCCATCGTGGAATCGCCTAATATTTGTCCCGGACATCAAATACGGCATAAGAAACAATTTCCACCCACTCGAAATGACCACATTATATTTTTTGGCATTTTACAGCCATAAAACTGCAAATCCGCGCGAGTCCCAAATTTTTGTGTGCTATAGCCCATGCCTTCCGCCTTGGGCCCGGATGGATCCATCGTGGAATCGCCTAATATTTGTCCCGGACATCAAATATGGCATAAGAAACAATTTCCACCCACTCGAAATGACCACATTATATTTTTTGGCATTTTACAGCCATAAAACTGCAAATCCGCGCGAGTCCCAAATATTTGAGTGCTATAGCCCATGCCTTCCGCCTTGGGTCGGATGGATCCGTCGTGGAATCGCCTAATATTTGTCCCGGACATCAAATACAGCATAAGAAACAATTTCCACCCACTCGAAATGACCACATTATATTTTTTGGCATTTTACAGCCATAAAACTGAAAATCCGCGCGAGTCCCAAATTTTTGTGTGCTATAGCCCATGCCTTCCGCCTTGGGCCCGGATGGATCCGTCGTGGAATCGCCTAATATTTGTCCCGAACATCAAATACGGCATAAGAAACAATTTCCACCCACTCGAAATGACCACATTATATATTTTGGCATTTTACAGCCATAAAACTGCAAATTCGTGCGAGTCCCAAATTTTTGTGTGCTATAGCCCATGCCTTCCGCCTTGGGCCCGGATGGATCCGTCGTGGAATCGCCTAATATTTGTCCCTGACATCAAATACGGCATAAGAAACAATTTCCACCCACTCGAAATGACCACATTATATATTTTGGCATTTTACAGCCATAAAACTGCAAATCCGCGCGAGTCCCAAATTTTTGTGTGCTATAACCCATGCCTTCCGCCTTGGGCCCGGATGGATCCATTGTGGAATCGCCTAATATTTGTCCCGGACATCAAATACGGGATAAGAAACAATTTCCACCCACTCGAAATGACCACATTATATTTTTTGGCATTTTACAGCCATAAAACTGCAAATCCGCGCGAGTCCCAAATTTTTGTGTGCTATAACCCATGCCTTCCGCCTTGGGCCCGGATGGATCCGTCGTGGAATCGCCTAATATTTGTCCCGGACATCAAATACGGCATAAGAAACAATTTCCACCCACTCGAAATGACCACATTATATTTTTTGGCATTTTACAGCCATAAAACTGCAAATCCGCGCGAGTCCCAAATTTTTGTGTGCTATAGCCCATGCCTTCCGCCTTGGGCCCGGATGGATCCGTCGTGGAATCGCCTAATATTTGTCCCGGACATCAAATACGGCCTAAGAAACAATTTCCACCCACTCGAAATGACCACATTATATTTTTTGGCATTTTACAGCCATAAAACTGCAAATCCGCGCGAGTCCCAAATTTTTGTGTGCTATAGCCCATGCCTTCCGCCTTGGGCCCGGATGGATCCGTCGTGGAATCGCCTAATATTTGTCCCGGACATCAAATACGGCCTAAGAAACAATTTCCACCCACTCGAAATGACCACATTATATCTTTTGGCATTTTACAGCCATAAAACTGCAAATCCGCGCGAGTCCCAAATTTTTGTGTGCTATAGCCCATGCCTTACGCCTTGGGCCCGGATGGATCCGTCGTGGAATTGCCTAATATTTGTCCCGTACATCAAATACGGCATAAGAAACAATTTCCACCCACTCGAAATAACCACATTATATTTTTTGGCATTTTACATCCATAAAACTGCAAATCCGCGCGAGTCCCAAATATTTGTGTGCTATAGCCCATGCCTTTCGCCTTGGGCCGGATTGATCCGTCGTGGAATTGCCTAATATTTGTCCCGTACATCAAATACGGCATAAGAAACAATTTCCACCCACTCGAAATAACCACATTATATTTTTTGGCATTTTACAGCCATAAAACTGCAAATCCGCGCGAGTCCTAAATATTTGTGTGCTATAGCCCATGCCTTCCGCCTTGGGCCCGGATTGAACCATTGTGGAATCGCCTAATATTTGTCCCGTACATCAAATACGGCATAAGAAACAATTTCCACCCACTCGAAATAACCACATTATATTTTTTGGCATTTTACAGCCATAAAACTGCAAATCCGCGCGAGTCCCAAATTTTTGTGTGCTATAGCCCATGCCTTCCGCCTTGGGCCCGGATGGATCCGTCGTGGAATCGCCTAATATTTGTCTCGGACATCAAATACGGCATAAGAAACAATTTCCACCCACTCGAAATGACCACATTATATTTTTGGCATTTTACAGCCATAAAACTGCAAATCCGCGCGAGTCCCAAATTTTTGTGTGCTATAGCCCATGCCTTCCGCCTTGGGCCGGATTGAACCATCGTGGAATCGCCTAATATTTGTCCCGTACATCAAATACGGCATAAGAAACAATTTCCACCCACTCGAAATAACCACATTATATTTTTTGGCATTTTACAGCCATAAAACTGCAAATCCGCGCGAGTCCCAAATTTTTATGTGCTATAGCCCATGCCTTCCGCCTTGGGCCCGGATGGATCCGTCGTGGAATCGCCTAATATTTGTCCCGGACATCAAATACGGCATAAGAAACAATTTCCACCCACTCGAAATGACCACATTATATTTTTTGGCATTTTACAGCCATAAAACTGCAAATCCGCGCGAGTCCCAAATTTTTGTGTGCTATAGCCCATGCCTTCCGCCTTGGGCCCGGATGGATCCGTCGTGGAATTGCCTAATATTTGTCCCGGACATCAAATACGGCATAAGAAACAATTTCCACCCACTCAAAATGACCACATTATATTTTTTGGCATTTTACAGCCATAAAACTGCAAATCCGCGCGAGTCCCAAATATTTGTGTGCTATAGCCCATGCCTTCCGCCTTTGGCCTGGATGGATCCGTCGTGGAATCGCCTAATATTTGTCCCGGACATCAAATACGGCATAAGACACAATTTCCACCCACTCGAAATGACCACATTATATTTTTTGGCATTTTACAGCCATAAAACTGCAAATCCGCGCGAGTCCCAATTTTTTGTGTGCTATAGCCCATGCCTTCCACCTTGGGCCGGATGGATCCATCGTGGAATCGCCTAATATTTGTCCCGGACATCAAATACGGCATAAGAAACAATTTCCACCCACTCGAAATGACCACATTATATTTTTTTGGCATTTTACAGCCATAAAACTGCAAATCCGCGCGAGTCCCAAATATTTTGTGTGCTATAGCCCATGCCTTCCACCTTGGGCCGGATGGATCCATCGTGGAATCGCCTAATATTTGTCCCGGACATCAAATATGGCATAAGAAACAATTTCCACCCACTCGAAATGACCACATTATATTTTTTTGGCATTTTACAGCCATAAAACTGCAAATCCGCGCGAGTCCCAAATATTTGAGTGCTATAGCCCATGCCTTCCGCCTTGGGGTCGGATGGATCCGTCGTGGAATCGCCTAATATTTGTCCCGGACATCAAATACAGCATAAGAAACAATTTCCACCCACTCGAAATGACCACATTATATTTTTTGGCATTTTACAGCCATAAAACTGAAAATCCGCGCGAGTCCCAAATTTTTGTGTGCTATAGCCCATGCCTTCCGCCTTGGGCCCGAATGGATCCGTCGTGGAATCGCCTAATATTTGTCCCGAACATCAAATACGGCATAAGAAACAATTTCCACCCACCCGAAATGACCACATTATATATTTTGGCATTTTACAGCCATAAAACTGCAAATTCGTGCGAGTCCCAAATTTTTGTGTGCTATAGCCCATGCCTTCCGCCTTGGGCCCGGATGGATCCGTCGTGGAATCGCCTAATATTTGTCCCTGACATCAAATACGGCATAAGAAACAATTTCCACCCACTCGAAATGACCACATTATATATTTTGGCATTTTACAGCCATAAAACTGCAAATCCGCGCGAGTCCCAAATTTTTGTGTGCTATAACCCATGCCTTCCGCCTTGGGCCCGGATGGATCCATTGTGGAATCGCCTAATATTTGTCCCGGACATCAAATACGGGATAAGAAACAATTTCCACCCACTCGAAATGACCACATTATATTTTTTGGCATTTTACAGCCATAAAACTGCAAATCCGCGCGAGTCCCAAATTTTTGTGTGCTATAACCCATGCCTTCCGCCTTGGGCCCGGATGGATCCGTCGTGGAATCGCCTAATATTTGTCCCGGACATCAAATACGGCATAAGAAACAATTTCCACCCACTCGAAATGACCACATTATATTTTTTGGCATTTTACAGCCATAAAACTGCAAATCCGCGCGAGTCCCAAATTTTTGTGTGCTATAGCCCATGCCTTCCGCCTTGGGCCCGGATGGATCCGTCGTGGAATCGCCTAATATTTGTCCCGGACATCAAATACGGCCTAAGAAACAATTTCCACCCACTCGAAATGACCACATTATATTTTTTGGCATTTTACAGCCATAAAACTGCAAATCCGCGCGAGTCCCAAATTTTTGTGTGCTATAGCCCATGCCTTCCGCCTTGGGCCCGGATGGATCCGTCGTGGAATCGCCTAATATTTGTCCCGGACATCAAATACGGCCTAAGAAACAATTTCCACCCACTCGAAATGACCACATTATATTTTTTGGCATTTTACAGCCATAAATGCAAATCCGCGCGAGTCCCAAATTTTTGTGTGCTATAGCCCATGCCTTCCGCCTTGGGCCCGGATGGATCCGTCGTGGAATTGCCTAATATTTGTCCCGTACATCAAATACGGCATAAGAAACAATTTCCACCCACTCGAAATAACCACATTATATTTTTTGGCATTTTACATCCATAAAACTGCAAATCCGCGCGAGTCCCAAATATTTGTGTGCTATAGCCCATGCCTTTCGCCTTGGGCCGGATTGAACCATCGTGGAATCGCCTAATATTTGTCCCGTACATCAAATACGGCATAAGAAACAATTTCCACCCACTCGAAATAACCACATTATATTTTTTGGCATTTTACAGCCATAAAACTGCAAATCCGCGCGAGTCCTAAATATTTGTGTGCTATAGCCCATGCCTTCCGCCTTGGGCCCGGATTGAACCATTGTGGAATCGCCTAATATTTGTCCCGTACATCAAATACGGCATAAGAAACAATTTCCACCCACTCGAAATAACCACATTATATTTTTTGGCATTTTACAGCCATAAAACTGCAAATCCGCGCGAGTCCCAAATTTTTGTGTGCTATAGCCCATGCCTTCCGCCTTGGGCCCGGATGGATCCGTCGTGGAATCGCCTAATATTTGTCTCGGACATCAAATACGGCATAAGAAACAATTTCCACCCACTCGAAATGACCACATTATATTTTTGGCATTTTACAGCCATAAAACTGCAAATCCGCGCGAGTCCCAAATTTTTGTGTGCTATAGCCCATGCCTTCCGCCTTGGGCCCGGATGGATCCGTCGTGGAATCGCCTAATATTTGTCCCGGACATCAAATACGGCCTAAGAAACAATTTCCACCCACTCGAAATGACCACATTATATTTTTTGGCATTTTACAGCCATAAATGCAAATCCGCGCGAGTCCCAAATTTTTGTGTGCTATAGCCCATGCCTTCCGCCTTGGGCCCGGATGGATCCGTCGTGGAATTGCCTAATATTTGTCCCGAACATCAAATACGGCATAAGAAACAATTTCCACCCACTCAAAATGACCACATTATATTTTTTGGCATTTTACAGCCATAAATGCAAATCCGCGCGAGTCCCAAATTTTTGTGTGCTATAGCCCATGCCTTCCGCCTTGGGCCCGGATGGATCCGTCGTGGAATTGCCTAATATTTGTCCCGGACATCAAATACGGCATAAGAAACAATTTCCACCCACTCGAAATGACCACATTATATTTTTTGGCATTTTACAGCTATAAAACTGCAAATCCGCGCGAGTCCCAAATTTTTGTGTGCTATAGCCCATGCCTTCCGCCTTGGGCCGGATTGAACCATCGTGGAATCGCCTAATATTTGTCCCGTACATCAAATACGGCATAAGAAACAATTTCCACCCACTCGAAATAACCACATTATATTTTTTGGCATTTTACAGCCATAAAACTGCAAATCCGCGCGAGTCCCAAATTTTTGTGTGCTATAGCCCATGCCTTCCGCCTTGGGCCCGGATGGATCCGTCGGGGAATCGCCTAATATTTGTCCCGGACATCAAATACGGCCTAAGAAACAATTTCCACCCACTCGAAATGACCACATTATATTTTTTGGAATTTTACAGCCATAAAACTGCAAATCCGCGCGAGTCCCAAATATTTGTGTGCTATAGCCCATGCCTTCCGCCTTGGGCCGGATTGATCCATCGTGGAATCGCCTAATATTTGTCCCGTACATCAAATACGGTATAAGAAACAATTTCCACCCACTCGAAATAACCACATTATATTTTTTGGCATTTTACAGCCATAAAACTGCAAATCCGCGCGAGTCCAAAATTTTTGTGTGCTATAGCCCATGCCTTCCGCCTTGGGCCCGGATGGATCCGTCGTGGAATCGCCTAATATTTGTCCCGGACATCAAATACGGCCTAAGAAACAATTTTCACCCACTCGAAATGACCACATTATATTTTTTGGCATTTTACAGCCATAAAACTGCAAATCCGCGCGAGTCCCAAATTTTTGTGTGCTATAGCCCATGCCTTCCGCCTTGGGCCCGGATGGATCCGTCGTGGAATCGCCTAATATTTGTCCCGAACATCAAATACGGCATAAGAAACAATTTCCACCCACTCAAAATGACCACATTATATTTTTTGGCATTTTACAGCCATAAAACTGCAAATCCGCGCGAGTCCCAAATATTTGTGTGCTATAGCCCATGCCTTCCGCCTTGGGCCGGATTGATCCATCGTGGAATCGCCTAATATTTGTCCCGTACATCAAATACGGCATAAGAAACAATTTCCACCCACTCGAAATAACCACATTATATTTTTTGGCATTTTACAGCCATAAAACTGCAAATCCGCGCGAGTCCCAAATTTTTGTGTGCTATAGCCCATGCCTTCCGCCTTGGGCCCGGATGGATCCGTCGTGGAATCGCCTAATATTTGTCTCGGACATCAAATACGGCATAAGAAACAATTTCCACCCACTCGAAATGACCACATTATATTTTTTGGCATTTTACAGCCATAAAACTGCAAATCCGCGCGAGTCCCAAATTTTTGTGTGCTATAGCCCATGCCTTCCGCCTTGGGCCCGGATGGATCCGTCGTGGAATCGCCTAATATTTGTCCCGGACATCAAATACGGCCTAAGAAACAATTTCCACCCACTCGAAATGACCACATTATATTTTTTGGCATTTTACAGCCATAAATGCAAATCCGCGCGAGTCCCAAATTTTTGTGTGCTATAGCCCATGCCTTCCGCCT
>NW_027184463.1:0-12000 GCF_000393655.2 Nicotiana sylvestris
AGTTTAAATACCCTTAAGGGGATGCAGATAGATCCTGAAAAAGGGTTTGTCCGTTCTCAGACGGTACCCCGGGGCCAAGCCCATACCGGTTGAGTTTAAGCGCTTAATTCCTTGGAGCCTAACTTCTTTTTGATGGAGGACTGGCGATGATGTTGCTAGCATTTTGGAGCTCGACTTCTTTTCGATGAAGGTCCTCGAGGTCGGGTACCACCTCGGGACTAGCAATGATGCTATTGGCTTATTAGAACTGGCCTTCTTTTCAACGAAGGTCCTTGATGTCGGGTACCACCTCGGGGCTGGCAATGATGTTATTGGCTTCCTTGAGCCTGACTTCTCCATGTTGAAGGTCCTCGAGGTCCGGTACCACCTCGGGACTTGTGACGATGCCGTTGGCTTTTTAGGCAGGCGGATCAATGCCGTTTTTTTCATATATAGATAGGGTTCATTCTGCTTTTTCGAAGATCACACCATTTTAATTAGTTACCCTTTTTTTTCTTCGTTACGTCTTTCATTACTTCAGTACTAACGTACTTTCATTACGTCGGGGTCTGTCCGATCGGGAGGGGAGAGCTCCGCCTCCGGATGAGGAAGATGGAGATCGGGAGTGTGTGAGTTGCTCCGTCCGAGTGCGGATCGCTGACGTTATCCCCGTCGAGCTTATGACATTCCGTGAGGAATTGAACTATACACGTAAGTGGTGCACCCCATTCCTTCTCAGTTTTGTCTATGGAGAAAGCTGGTTTGGTTAACGTGCCTTCTTTTCTTTTTCTATAGCGGTTTTATGGGCACTGGGCAACGTTCCTGATTTGCTAGATTGGGTTCAAAAGTTGGCGACCCATTCGGCCTGTGATGAGCACAAGTGGTTCCTCAACTTTGCTTTGCTCGTGATAATGCTTCGGTTCAGATAAAAATGATTAAGAAGCTCAAGTTCGAGCTTTCAAAGGTCAGGGCTGAGATCGTTGATGTCCAGGCTGAGGCTGTAATGATCCGAACTATGGCTGACCAGGAGATGGTGATCTATTCAAAGGATGGTGCCGATGCTCAAGATGAGCTGAGAAGGATCCTCGACTGCGAAGAGAGGATTGAAGAATACGCTCGCTACAAATCTCGAAGAAAGACCCTCGAGGAGATTCGTGCTAGGGTTTCTCCCTTTCAAAAGAGTTGGTGCGAGCGAGGGCGGATAAGCATGATGCTCAGTTACTTTTTCCTGACGCTAAAGAAAACGAAGATGAAGCCGGTAGGCCGAAGCCCCCCCGTGGGGGCATAGATTTTGCCATGTGCCTATAGTATATTCAAAGCATGTTTGTAGATGGTGATTTAATTTTTTTTTGCATATGTGTATAAAAGAAAACCTTGCGGCTTTATTTCTTTTGTATCTCTTTCTGTCTTGAATTTTGTCAGGTGGAAATCCAGAAGGATTAAAAATAACAATAATATTTTCTAACTTAGGAAGAAGATATAAAAAAATAGGAAATAACCTAAACTTAATGTTAGAAAAAGAAACTGTAAAACTAGAGGATAGTTTAACCGCCATGGTTAGAATAACAAAAGAAAACGAAGAAATAGATAGAAAACGAGAGATTAAAGAAATACAACAGCAAGCTAAAGAAAAAATACAACAGATAGAGGAAGTAAAAAACACTAAAATAACAGAATTAGAAAAAGAATTAGAGATGCTAAAACAGATGTATGCAAATAAACTAAAAGAAAAGGAAAAACGTAAAGAAGAAGAAGAAGAACTAAAACTAACAAATGAGATAGAAAGATTCAAATTACAGTTAGAAGAAGTACAGGAGAGTCCATCAAAAATAAGTATAAACGAAATAAATGACCAAAGTGATAAAGACACAGAACTAGGAGAAAACTATTCAGAAACAAGTGAAACATACACAGAACTTATAGAAAAAACAGAAAAGATAAAAATAAACCCAGAAATAAATACAGGAGATATGAACGAAGATAAACCAAGCATATCAGGAATAAAAAATCCAAAACAATTAAACCCAACCTATTACAGAGTAAGTTATGATGCATATGACAGAAACAAAACATTATGGGATAAAAGGTTAAATAAGAAATGGGCACCAAGACAGATAACTGAACAATATAATTTTTTAGATCTAGATTGTGTAGCAGATATAAATAAAACAATACAATTATGGATGGGATATATCTCAAAACAACTAATAGATAATAAAATAACAATAACGGAAACACCAGGATATATAGAAAGAACATTAATAGGAACTGTAAAATTATGGTTACAAAATTTATCAAGTGAAAGCTTAGACACATTAAGGAGTAATAAAAAACTTGACGGTACAACTACAACAACAGTTACAGATATATTAAATAAATATGAAATAGCAATAAGAAATGAATTTAGTAGTATGACAACAGAAGTAGAAGAACAAAATAAAGAAAAAATTACAAATAGAAATTTAATGACAAAATTAGCAATATGTAATATGTGTTATATAGATGAATATACTTGTGCATTTAGAGACTATTATTATAAAGGAACATATAGTCCAGATGAAAGTAAAGAGATAAGAAAATTATATTTTACAAAATTACCAGAACCCTTTAGCTCAAAAATAATAAAAAGTTAGAACGAAGCAGGACTAGCAGATACATTAGGAGTAAGGATAAAATTTCTACAAAACTGGTTTATAGAATTATGTGAAAAATATAAAGAAAACAAAGGATATCTTGGCTCGGAAGCCGTTACTTGTAAACTTTGCATTGCCTCATTGAGGGCATACGATTTCAGAGAGTCGAACCCTGAGGTCGTGCGTTTTTTGAGATTTTGACGCCAGTTCCCGAGTGTTTGGGGTGTTTTTTGCCTTGGAAACGTTTTGTGATTTTCATGTTGCCTCATTGAGGGCTTATGAGTTTCGAGTCCCGACCCATAGGTTGTTCAGGTGCTGAATCATTGATGTCAGTCCCCGAGTGTTCGGGACGTTTTCGGTGGAGAAGTCATTTTTGCGGAGGTGCCGAGCTTTTTTGGACTATGATATGCTTTGGTAAAAGATATTATTCAATTATTTAGTACAAGTGTACATGCTTTCGCCATCGGGGACCCGACTATACGGACATGGTTCGTTCGACCGTTTGGCCCGATACATTATTTTCCTATGGGGATCCCATTTGGCATTTGTTGGCTTTTTCCATGTGGATGACCTTCTGGGGAGGGATGCCCCCGGATGTTATAGGTTAATTGCAAAAGAATCCTTGAATACTTATCGAGTCTTCCTTAAGCAGCATGTGGATATTGCCTCGTTAAAAACCTTGCAAAAACTCGCACAAAGGAAAAGAGTTCAACAAATGCTTTAAAACCTTAAGATCCTTGAGCTGGGTTAGCGCTTTGACTGCTTCGGTTGGGCGCCTGCATAAGGGTTAGTATGAAATACAAAATGAAAAGGGAGATGGCAATACCTCTGTGTAGAATGTGTCGGCGATATTTCGGGGTCCGATACGTCCTAGTTACTGGAGATGAGGATGTGGTACGGTCCTTTTCTTTGATTAATTAGGCTTAACCTAAGATGTAATTTGATTACACTTTGGCTCTTTTGCGTGTGGAGGTATTGGTGCCAGTTCCATGTTGTGCACCGCGAACATCTCTCTCGCCGCATGTTGTTCTCCATAGATGTTTTTAATCCCATCCTTTGTTAGGAATTTCATCATTTGGTGGAGGTTGGACGGTACTGCTCTCATGTAGTGTATCCACGACCATCCGAACAAGGCTTTGTACCTCATGTCTCCTTCGAATACATGGAATTTGACGTTTTGGTTATGTCGGTCATGTTGACTGGGAAGGTGATTTCTCCTTTTGTTGTTTCACTTGCCATATTGAATTCGTTGAGGACTAGAGTGGCGGGGACAATTTGGTCAAGCTGTTCGAGCTGCTCTATTACCCTCGACCTGATAATGTTTGCCGAGCTACCTGGATCAACGAGTACACATTTTATTTGAAATGTATTTACAAGGAAATACATTACATGTGCATCATTGTGGGGTTGAGACAAAGTCTCAGTGTCCTCTTCGTTGAATGTGAGGGCATCCTTGAGTATGTACCCCTGGGTTCACTTTTCTCTGGTTATGGATATTTTCATCCTTCTTATCACGGGTTCCTGTGGGGCATCGATGCCTCCCAAGATCATGAGGATAATATGTTGCGGCTCATTCGTTTTGTTCTTCTTGTCCGCCTCTCTTTCTCGAAACTGATTTTTGGCCCGGTCACTTAAGAATTCTCGGAGGTGACCTTTTTTGAGTAGTCTGGCTACTTCCTCTCGGAGTTGGTGCCAATCCTTGGTCATGTGGTTGTGAAGGGTCTGATTCTACCATCCTGGGCCACCTGGAATCTCTGATTTTACTGATGGCAAACACGATGTCTGATATATCGATGCTAAAGTTTTATTCTTATAAATGAGGTGCCTCAATTGGCCCTGTGTTCCTGCCGAATTCGGCTTTGTTGATGAGTCCCCGAGAATTCTGTACTCAGACTATCCTTCGATCAATGCAAGGTGGGTTACTCCTCGCGACGTTCCTTCTGTCTTCGGTGTATGGCTGATATCTTTCTTTGTTTGGCTTTGGCTCTTTCGCCAGATTCCTGCTTGGGTATACTGAGACCGGTCGTATTCGACCCTGATCTTCGACTGGTATCGGTTGTGGACGTCTGACCCGATCGTAGCTGGATACTCGACAAAATTATATTTCAACTGCTTTAAAGCCACCGAGCTTCGTTCATTCAGACCATGAGTGAAGGCATGCACCGCCCAGTCGTCAAAGATAGGTGGTAGTTCTATTCGTTCTGTTTGGAAACGAGATACGAACTCTCGCAGTATTTTATTCTCCCTCTGCTTGATCTTGAACACATCAGATTTCCTTGTTGCTGCTTTATGGCACCGACATGTGCCTTTACGAAAGAGTCTACCAACATGGCAAATGAGCCTATGGAGTTAGGATCTAGGTTGTGATACCACATCATGGCCCCCTTCGAGAGCGTTTCCTCGAACTTCTTCAGTAAGACGGGCTCGATCTCGTCGTCCTTTATGTCGTTGCCCTTCAGTGCACAAGTGTAAGCTGTAATGTGCTCATTAGGGTCTGAGGTCCCATAGTAATTTGAGAGTTCTGGCATTTTGAACTTCATTGGAATGGGTTTTGATGCCGCTTCCTCTGGGAAAGGCCTTTGTATGAACTTCCTAGAATCCACACCTTTCAAGACAGGGGGTGCGCCTGGAATTTGGTCGACCCTAGAGTTGTAGGTGTCGACCTTCTTGTTATTGACTTCAATCATTTATTCGCCTGATTCGATCCTTTTGGTGATATCCTCGAGCATCTTTACGATGACGGGATCGGCCATCGACTCGTTATTGCTCGACCTCTCCAGTACCTATTTGGCTGGGGGAGCTGTCCCCGGTGCTACCGTGCTAGGAGTTTTATGGTGACTTTGCAGCTGAGCAATAGCCAGCTATTGTGCCTGCAACATTTCAAAAATAATATGAAGGCCAACCTCGCGTTCTTCCCTAGTTGGGGTTTTCTGAGATTCTTGTGGATCTCCTATCGGTGTGCGAGATTATATCAGCCTATTAGGCGTCGTACTGAGTCAGGCATTTTGACATGAAATCGAAGATCTATGTGCAAGAAAAAACATGAAAGATAACTTGCGTTGTATAGCTAAACTAGCAAGAAAATAATCACTATTATTTTTAGCCCACGGTGGGCGCCCAACTATTTACCATGAAAATGGTAATAACAATTAAATTTGATTATGGGAGTTTAAAAATGTGTGATCTATTTTTATGGTAGTTGTTAAGCAGTTGGCGCTGTGTATGTGAGACTTAGAAACGAAATGAGAGTTAAGGATAGGGCAATAATCAACCATTAGGCTAATTATCGGGGCCTCGAGCTTGTCGATTCCGCAGCTCGGCTTGGAGCTATCGAGGGGGGTCGATGTCACGACCCAAATAGGAGGGCCGCGACAGCCACCCAGTACTTTACTCTACTGAGTACCAACGTAACGTATCTTTCTTATCGTACTATCATTATGAACTTCACTAGGACTCAAGGATCATACATACTTTCTTAGAATAGGTTTGTACGGAAAGAACAACATGGACAACCTTAGTTGCTAGGAGTAGATTCATTATAAAATAGCGTATCATTTATGTTCATTTAATTTTAGATCATGCCAAAAGAAAGAAGAAACTGCCTTAACATACCTTATTACAATCTTTCCAATCACCAAGTTGAACTCGCCTCTTTGCACCTTAATCTACAATAACGATAATAATACTATCATTATGTTACGAAAGGTACAATTGTCGCACAATGAACGAAAATCTTATTTTGTATTAAAACGGGTAGCATCTCCCCTATAATCTTTACTCCTTCCAAATTCAAGATAACACCAGCAACACTAGAACACAATAATAACAACATGTATGTATCATGTTCCAACCTTATCTCCACTAAAATATACCACAAATCAGCCCACACACCCTAATCACTTCATATATAACACGACAACCAAAGTAGTGTTCAACAACCTAAAAAGTGTAACGACGAACGACCAGCCAAACACCCTGCCATTATGTGGTGTTTGTCCACACTATTTCTCCTCCCAAACTCCATAAAAATAGTAGCAAAATAGACAACCCAGCAGCAACATGAAACAACCCACAAAACAGTCCCACAAGTTCAACAACTCAAAACTGATTTTTCGATTTACTAAAACATGTTTCGACTTGTCTTTTCTTTCAAATTGATCAACACAACCAAAAGTACATAATTAAGCCTCTTATCCTATAAAACAGCCATACAGACAACTTAAAAATAAGTTCACAACCAGCCAAAAGTGATGCAGCAACAAACAACATACCACTCGTTCGAAACTCGCTAGGTCTAGTATTTACGGTCGAGTTACAACTTGTACAAGCATAAGTAATGGAAGGAGAAGCATAAACTTACCGTGTACTGAGTGTAACCACAAAACCTAGTCCTTATCCATCAAAAAATCAGTCCCCCAATGCAGCTACATGAAGGAGAAAGAGAAACTAGCAAGCTGTCCGGGGGTTTTTTGCACTATAATTACATCGTAACATCCGAAATAACCTAGGGTTTGTGTGGGATTTTTGGGGAGGAGTAGGAGGGATTCAATTTTGTTTTATTGGTCTGAAAGATAGGTGAAATAACTGAGTTTATAGTCCCTTAAAAGTCACCTCTTGGACGACTTTGGGGTTTTTAATTTTGGCCTCTCATTTTGCCAAGTAGGTGATGCACCTACTTGTTACCTTACCATTCTGCATAGGCTCGAAAAATATGAATATATCTATACTATGAGATCATATTGACAAACGGATTATTGCGTTGGAAACTAGACTCATAGACCTTTAATTTGGTAGGTAGATCATCCCCTAATTCTAAGTATATTAGGAGAAAATCTCAGTTACATTTGTCCTAATTTTCAGCACATTTATGAATGGAACTTGTGATGACCTTTTCCAGCTTTTGTTCCACAACTCGCTTGACTTCAAAACATAACACCAACTATCATATGACTAAAAAAATCATAATATAATCTCCTTTTAATTTTAATCACCCTAGTCTCACCCAAAAAGTACATGGTAAAATAATCCAACTTGTCAACTTTAGATGAACCTTATTTTCTTCAATTAATTTAGCTTCTAGGCCTTCAAACCCTCTTGCTACTTGGTATTAATGATCTTATATATTTGTAACCTCCACGTTATTATGATGAACTAACTTTGTAAACTTTTCAAATATGATTCCATTTATGAACTTACATTTATTGACTTATGACGTACTCTTACATACGGAAACATGGGGTGTAACAGTCGAAGTATGGCTAACAGTTATAATAAAATTAAAGGGGTCTCTTTATCGCCAATGATAAGAAATAAATGAAGAACAAATACGAAGATAATAAAAAGAAGCAATAATATCAAAAGAATATGTTGGAAAGCGAAGACAATGTTCTTGTATATTTCGTGTGGAGCACCTGAAGCGGCAGAGCCTTTAAAATGATAAGGATCCCCTTTATATATGAGGGGAATCCCAGCGTAGTACAAAATGTATTAATTACAAAGATAAAGGGATGGGACAGCTATATGACACCCTGATTCACGGCTAAGGTACCACTAGGCTCTGTCAGTCCTAGCCGTGTAACTTGGGAACTCCTCATTTCTGTCACAACCGTGGTCAACATTGTCCTTAGGTCGAGCGTCGATGAACCTCGAGGGAGGAAACTCGACCATAGCCTCGCAGCCTCGAGCCTTCAAGATGCTCATCTAAGGCGCCTCGATGATGAGGAATTGGACCCTCCGATTTTACCGTATACAACTAGGTTACCTCATTTGAGACATCCACCACAATCACAATTTCAATTTCAATTTCAATTTCAAGTTTCAATTTCCAGCACAATCACCACCATGTGTGCGGCATGGCGTACGATCACGAGCCGATCGGCTAGGCCATCTCATAAGAGACATCAACCATAGTTGCAATTTCAATTAAAATTTCCAATAAAGTCACCTCCATGTGTAAGACATGGCCTCCGATCACGACCCGATCGGCTACGCCATATCAAAAGAGACATCAATAACAGTTATATTATATCACTTGGCACATTGGCCGTATTCCATATTTCACATTTCATATTTCACATTTAGTATTCCTCGCTTTGTATCTCATATTTCATAATTTTCTTCCAACAATCATCATATATTTCCAACAACAAGGCATTTCTTTTCATAACATTTAAGCATAAATGTAAGCAACTGCGAGTTTTGGGTACATTGAGATTTCTTACAAAATTGTCATTAGCTTTCGTTTGAAATACAACTTCTTGTCAAGGAATTTAAACATGCAACTCATACTTTGAACCCATTCTTTAAATAAGAATATAACATAACAAGAGCCTTTATATTGCATATTGAACATGGATATCTTTTGGCACAAGGTTATTCATAATGTTCAACTCGCAGTGACCAACTCGGGACTTTCATGGATATTGTGGGGTTCAATTCTAAGAGAAGAGTTTAGCCATACATACCTTAATTGAGTTTCTTAAAACTCTAAAATGTTCCGGAATATTAGCAACTTCAATCTATTTTAGCAATATAACAGAATTGAATCAAAATTTTGGAAAACGATCATGATTCTAGCTCACTTGAGCATTTTATCAAACACTACGTATGTACTAAGGTTTCAAGATCCCTTTTTATGAAAGATTTCATCATCCCATAACCCATATTTATCATTTTTAGCCCACAATCTTCCTACACTCTTTTATCACACATGCATGCAAGATAAGCAACTTCCATCCCCATGAACTATCTTACTAGTTGCCCAATTCTAGATAAAATTTGAAATTCAGGGTTAGGGTGTAGAATCATACCCTTAGGATGAAGACCTTCTGGGTTTTTCCTTGTTAATCTTCCAATATTTGAGCAAGAGTTGAAGAATAATTGTTGGCGAACACTTTTCCATTCTAGGGCACTCTCTCACTCTACAAAAATTAGGTTTTAGCTCAAGAAATGGTCCATTGCTTCTATTTAACAATATGGGGATCGGTTTATAGAAAAAACCCAACTTTGCACAGCCACAACCCATGGGGCACCGCGTGAGGCAGTGCGGTAGTGCAAAATGTGCCTAGAAGCAAAATTTTGAAGTATTTTGGAAATCCCCATAGGCGTGCCGCATGGTGCGGCGCGATAGTGTAAAATTCTGCTAGCTTTTGTTAATTTGGTAATAACTTCTTGTAGGAGTGTCTAAATGACGAACAGTTTGAAGTGATAGAAACTAGACTCAAAGATATTCCATCTTATAGGTTGTGCATCACATAACTCCTTATATAGCGGTAGATATACTCGTCCAAAGTTTTATCTTGTGCGTACTCATTTTTAACATTGGTCTATCATGTCATTTTCCAACTTGGCTTAGACTTAGGCCTCTTCCTAGACCCCAAATCACTTATAATATGTCTCGTACACTTATTATCATATCCAATTGATATCCATCACATTTATAGCCCTCGTGAACATACAAAGCAATATAACTAGCGCATATCAACTTTCTTAATAGCGCTTAAGTACTTCAAAATTTTCCAGGGTGCTACACGGAGGCAAAGCCTCCAATCCTTCAATTGATTCCGATTGTTAGTGAATTCCCCGATGTGTTCCCTGATGAGCTCTCGAGTATTCCACCCGAGAGAGAGATCGATTTTGCCATCGATGTGACTCCTTATACGCAATTGATATATGTTTCTCCGTATAGGATGGCTCCTTCCGAGTTGAAAGAACTAAAAGACAAGTTGAAGGACCTTATTAACCTCGGCGTCAGTTCTAACCCTTCCTGAAGGACCCGAAGAGTACGTTATATATTGTGATACTTCTAGAGTTGGATTGGGAAGTGTTTTAATGCAACACAGGGGAGTTGTTAATTATGCTTCGAGACAACTAAGGAAACATAAACAGAATTACCCAACTCACGGCTTGGAGCTAACAACTATTATATTTGCCTTGAAAACATGGTGTCACTATTTGTATGGAGTTCATGTCGACATATTCACTGATCACAAGAGCTTGTAGTGCATATTCAAGCAAAGTGAATTAAATCTAAGGCAGCTAAGTTGGATTTAATTGTTAAAAGATTATGATGTTGATATTTGTACCACCACGGGAAACATTGTGGCTGACGCACTAATTCGGAAAACCATGGGAAACCTACGACATATGGAAGATTATAAGTTGGAAAAGACTAAAAACTAGTACCTATTGGATAATTTAAGAATATGATTGCGAGAGACAGATATCGGAGGAGCCATAGTTCGAAATGCTTCTGAATCCTTGCTAGTGGCTAAAGTAAAAGAACAACAACTTGATGATCTAGCTTTGGTGAAAATAAGAGAAAACATTACCTCTCAAAAGAAGCAAGTGTTCGAGCTATTCGAGGATGGTGCTCTTATATATAAGGACCGGTTGTGTGTACCCGATGTCGGGGGACTCCGAGAGCAGATCATGAATGAGATTCATAGATCTCGATAATCTATTCATCCGGGATCAACAAAGATGTACCATGATCTTCGACAGCTATATTGGTGGAATGAAATGAAGTGGAAAATTCCCGAATACATCACCCGATGACCAAATTGTCAACAAGTTAAGGTTGAACACCAGAAATCGGCAGGATTGCTTCAGAATATGGAAATTTCAACCTGGAAATGGGCGACGATCGACATGGATTTTGTTACCGGATTACTGCTATCACACCAAAGATTTCTGTGTACGGTAAAACCGGGTGTCCCCAATCGACTTGCTTCAAGGCTCACTGTCAAGGGTCATCGGGGCTCGAACTCGGGGAAGTGCAGATCAACGGCTACATTAGAAAAGAGGGAAGTTCCCAAGACACTTGGCTAGGACTGACAGAGCCTAGCGGGCTATTCTAAACCCAATGTTGGACGTCAGGACATCATATCTAGCTGTCACATCCCCGTTTTCGAGTAGTTAATGTATTTTGTACTATGTTATAATTCCCCTCCTATATAAGGGGAATTCCTTCCATTTTTGTAAACTCTGTTTCTCTGTACGCTCCATAAGAAACATAGAAGAACATTCTCTTTGTTCTCTCATACACTCTCTTGATATTATCATTTTTATTTATTGTCTTCATATTTGTTCAGCATTTATTTCCTATCGTTGGCCATAAAGAGCATTCGTTAATTATTTCGTACCTGTTGGCCCTACTCTGATCGCCCACGATAGCTTGATCCCGGGCCCTAGAATCAGTCTCGAAGCCCCAAATCGACAGGCCCGAGGAGCCAAGTAGCTAGACTATCGATTTGATACTCCATTTTGTCTTTAGATTTCGAACATTTAGCATCGATTGCTTAATAAACTAGCATAAAAATAGATCTCATATTTTTAGAGTCCCATCAACAAATTTAATCGTTATTACCAAATTTCACAGTAAACAGCT
>NW_027184464.1:0-12000 GCF_000393655.2 Nicotiana sylvestris
TACCTATCTATTGTTTATTCACCTTAATGTTGATCTATAATCTATCACTGATAACTTGCAACCTCTTACGTAATACACTATTACTAGGGCTCACATCTTATCGGGGAACATATGAAGTGATTTTCCTGATCCACCTAGGGATAATACTATACTTCAATAACCGTATTTCATTGCATCCCAACGCGATTCATCCTATGGGGGTATTCTAATCCCGTGCAATTAATGAAATCCCTTTCTCGTTAAATCGTTACTCAATCAAAGGCCTAAGTATCATCCTCTTATCTATCACAATTAGACCCTTATTGTACTACCAGGGCAGCATTCCATCTCTTCTAAATGCACCTAGTCTCAGACTCCTCTATGTTCATTCAAGCTGTACCGAGCTTTTTATTACATATGGAAATCATCAGCTCCCTTAATTTGATGGGTTTAATCCCGAGGACATACATATTCTCGTCACCTTCTCACTAACCTTTTCATATCCTTACTCCTATCAACCTAAAACCTTGTTTCTCTACAATACTTTACCTTAGGACCTACACCGATCTATTTATACTACTCGCAACCTTCCTTTAACTTGCTAGCACCATAAATTTCCTTTTGTGCCTTCTCAGTTGTCCTTAAATGTAAGCAATTACTTTTGCTGGTCGTTCTATCACTTGTTGCATGAATACTTGGCTTGTCATTTTGCCCACGAATACTATAATTTCCTGTACCTCATATGATCTCAAACATCACCTTTGATGGCTTTTTTTTTACCATTCATTAGCCATGATAGGTGCCACTTTCTTATGGAGTGTATACAATATTGTAGTGAGACTGTTGTTACAGGATAATTTACTCTTTAGCTCACTATGCTTAGGTGGAAACCTTCTTCCTTATTTCCTCAGCTAGTCTTTCATTGTAGTACTTAGGGAGACCTTCTGGCTCTTGTAAAGTTGCGAGCTTGATATATCGTACACCCGAAGGTAATTTTCGTTATTCTTACTCGCCCATAATAATCCTTAGTTACATAAATTTATGCCTTTGTGCTCGTAGGGTTACTTCTAAGCTCAAATTTTTATTGTCTCCTTAGTGGCACTCTCTCTTATTTTCATAAACCTTAAAAATGGTACCTTTAACTGCCTCAACTCCTATCTGAAATTTTTTTCAAATGATTGTGATCTCGTATCTGCGAGACTGAATTCACTATGTTGCGGTTCACTACATTTATCTTATGATCTATTGATTTATCTGTGACCTCTTGTCTAGCCATAACTGGGCTCTTCCTAAATCAATTACTATTTACTCGTTGGTCCATTCTCATATATATATATATATATATATATATATATATATATATATATATTCTGCATAATCCCTCTAGGTATATATCCTTTGTCTTAACTTATCTCTCGCCACTAGCTCCTGATGTATCAAGTGTCCATTCACACTTATTTATCAATAACATCCTGGCCGGAAACTTTTACTACCTCTCCCCGGTGTCGTGCTTGTATAATGTTCTGGAGTCGCAACATATCTGCAGGAACTGAATAAATGCAACATCATCCCTTTCTCCTTTTTACCACATTCTTCCTTTACCATTCCATAGTTAACTGAACCGCTTAACTCCGACTTAATACCATATCACACCATATTCCCCCCTTCAGGGGAGTACTAAGATTTAGTACTACGACGATCTACCTATACTTGTTTTACCTTTTCATATTCGGCGTCTTTTCACATTATCAATGAACCTTAATCACCTTATGGTAACCTTCTGTACCAGGGATAACTAAATTTCTTACGCACGAAGGTGACACCTACGGTAACTGGCACATTTAGTCCCTTAAGATTAACTCTGCTCAGAGTGCTTGCTTTAGGTAAGCGACTTCCTAAATAACCTTTAAAGGTTATTCGTCTGTTGTCTATTCTATTATTGTTGAAGCACGATCTTTGAAATTCTCACGATGTTGACCATTATCAAATCCTCCGGTCCCTAATTCATGTTCAGTTTTATCTTGTTCACCAGCCCATACTGATTTTTATTACTCTGGGGTCTAACCTTTCCTCCTGGTAATCACGTTGAAGTCATCAAATCATTTCTCAAAATAATGATATGACTTTATGGCTTATACTCTTTTATTGCCTCAAGGCTTGTCACCTCTTGTATTTTCCTTCACTTGACTATAGACTCTGTCATCATGTCATATTTTGATTTACTGTTATCACTTATATATCACATCTTACTCATGATGCTTCATTTATTTTCTTCTTATTCTCCGGATAATATTTTTTTTGTCTATCACTTTATTCTGAAAACTTCAACAAAAAGTTCTTTCCCTATAAGCTCCCCTAGCTTCATCTCACTGGCTCTTGGGAATGCCTAACATTCTTTTTTTTACTCGGGGCTAGAGTCATACTAAGGTAAATATTTGTCCCTTCTAGGATCCCACTACCTATCTTCTGAAATTTTTGAATATTCCAGTATTCATATCTGATTGTACAACTCTAGAGTTCACCATTTAGGTGTCTTAGAAGGAGATCTATTACCACATTTGCACCACCTTTGGAAACATTAGTTAATGATACCAATCTATCCACAATTTTTGGGTTACTCTAACTCCAACTGGATCCTGATATCCCATCTTTCTCTTAAATAATATCTGTTAGCTCCCATAGAACATAACTGAGATGGGTGTGGCCAATTGTACTTACCTCTGTCATTGATGAAGGTACCAAAATGCTTATATTTCTCTGCCTGATTTGAAAATATTGATAATCTTCATTATCTGGGTGTCTCGTACCCCTCTTCACCTTACTTCTTTTACTTGTTAAAACTTGTATCTAGCTTCTGAATTCCTCATAGATTTTCACCATATTCGTGAATAGATATCTGTGCCTTAAGGCTCCTTATTAAGAAACATACACATCTTAGTACACACATGATCTGTTGAAGACCTCATATTTACTCATCATAAGCATGATGTGAAATCGAGTTCCTCTGACTCAACTCTTCAACATCCACATGCAATCTCTTACCAACTGTCTTTGTGGATGTAGGTATCGTTGTATTATGACTAATGTCAAATTTAGGAGTTTAAATTCTTACAACTGAGCTCTACTACACGATCTAGAGTAAGAAGAAAGAGTGACAGACCTAAATGCCCTGTAGCCTCATGCTTATAAGTGTGGTGCACAACACACCCATAAACAAGACTCTACTAGACATTGCTTGTAGACTCCCTAGGACAGAACTGCTCTGATACCACTTCTGTCACGACCCAAACCGAAGGGCCGCGACGGGCACCCGGTGCTTTACTCAACCGAGTACCAACGCAACATATCTTTCTTATCATATTATCATGAGTAAATGAGCCAGAAAAACCGTCATGAGATAACAAGAATAAAACATAAGGGAATACTCAACATATGAAGACCCAACATGATATACAAACTAATATATGTGACATACGGGCCTATAAGGCCGACATGACCATTAGTAAACTCGAAACATAGGCCGACAAGGCCATACAATTATCCATACACCTGACATATGTCTACAAGCCTCTAAGAGTACATAAAATCATAAAGGTCGGGACAGGGCCCCGCCATATCAATCAATACATATCCAAAGCATACTGACCAAATAGGCAACTCCGGAGCAAGTGGAGTGCACCAACACCTTCGCTGAGCTGATAGCCTACTAGGAGGACTGTCAACCTATCAATCGGGACCTGCGGGCATGAAATGCAGCGTCCCCAGGCAAAAGGGACGTCAGTACGAATAAAGTACCGAGTATGTTAGGCAGGAAAGCATAAACAAGAACAGTAATGTAAAGAGAGAGATAGAGGAGATACAACCTGTAACATCAGAGTGCCTCTGGGGGTTACTGATATGAAATGCATAATACATATATATACATAAACTTTTTAAAACATTCGCCTCTGTGGGCATCATCATCATCATATCGTACCCGGCCTCAAAGAGGACTCGGTAAAAGCGTACCCGACCATCATAAGGTTCGGTAGAATCGTACCCGGCCACGTGGAGCTCGGTAAACCCAACTGATCAGTGGTTGCACAATAGGTGCCGTACCCGGCTGACTATAGCGCGGCTTGGTAGAGTAAAATAGATACATATATATAATGCATGCTCTCATGGAATCACGTTCTAACCCTTTCGGAGTGATGTAAGGTCATTGCACCTTCGATTAACATTATGGACATCCCTACCATCAATATGAACCTTAGTGGGATTTAAGGATCATACACACTTGTTTAGAATAACTTTATAAGGAAAGAACAACATGGACAACCTTAGTTTCTAGGAGTAGATCCGTTATGAATTAGTGTACCGTTTATGTTCATGTCACTTTAGATCATGCCAAAAGAAAGAAGTAAGTGCCTTAACATACCTTAAACCCGTTGAGTCCTTAATCACTTCCAAGCAACTCTTCAAACAAGTCAACTCAATCTATCATAGTATAAGGAGATCCAAAATCAGTGCTGAGCAAAGGCTAAGTCTATAACTTAAGCTAGTAGCTCGTTTACGTAAATTTTGGCAGAATCTCCCTTGTAACAAGGGCCTCCTCCAATACCATATACAAACAACAATGACCAGAGCAATCCATCAATACATAATTATCAATATCAAGACACCATATAACAACAACAAGTCACAACTACATTACGACGAGCGGCAAGCTCCGATTGGAATCCGTATACCCCTTATCAATCCTTATAGACTTCTTACTTCAACATAAAAGTATCATTAACTTGATAATGAAGTCATTAATCAATGATTCCAGCCTTATACCATATATTTATAACAACGAAAATAATCCACAACTTCAACTATCCCCAACTAGCAACTTTATTCACTAGTTCATGTCTAGCCCATCCATTTAACTTAATCAATATCAAGATAACCTTAGGCACAAGCAAGAACACAATATACATACCTCCTACAGTAACTTCAAGTCAAAATCCAAGTTATATTCATTTTACAACAACCCTTAATAGCAATACAACACCATAGAAGTGACTTAAGCTAATCCAAGTATTATCTTGTAGTTTATCATTCTAACAACTTAACCAACATACAAGAAAGCTTAAGCACAATTTGTAGGCTGTTATACTCACCTTAGAAAGCAGCAAAAACTTGGAATTTCATCCAAATACAGCCCACAACAATCCTCAATGACAACACAACCTCAAAGAGGTGTTGTTCTTCACTAGAACTAAGTTTTGATGTTGAATATGGTGTAATCACTTTGGAATCACTTCAAACCCTTGTGGTATATGTTTAGGAGGGTTAAGAGAGGTTTGTAGACGAATTTTAGTTGAAAAATGAGCAAAAATAGGCGTCCAAATTGTTTATAAATTGAAGTAGGTCAATCACCGCCTAAGTGGGTCCCATTGGGAGCTGCTTGCGCAGTCTCGTGAAAACGCGAATATCTCTCTACTTCGATATCGTATTGACAAACAGTTTAATTCATTAGAAACTAGACTCGTAGACCTTTAATTTGGTAGGTAGAACACCCCATTATTCCAAGTATATTTGGAGAAATTCTCAGATACACTTGACCTAAATTTCAGCAAATTTATGAATGTAACTTGTGATGACCTTTGCCAACTCTTGTTCCACAACTTGCTTGCCTTCAAAATGTAGAAAATGAATATCATACGACTAAAATAACTCATAGAATAACCTCCTTATCATGTTAAGAACCCTAGTCTCACCCCAAAGTACATGTTATAACATTCCAAACTTGTCGACTTTTGACGAAACTTATTTTCTTCAATTGGTTTAGCTTCTAAGATTTCCAACCCTCTTGGTACTCGTTATTCATGATCTTAAATATTTGTAACCTCCAAGGTAACATGATTAACTTACTTTATTTTCTTCCAAATATAATCTCATTTCCGAGCTTACATCAATGACTTACGACGTACTCTCACACCAATTTGGGGGTGGTTGTTTGAGTTCATCTTATTTTTCATAGGATCTTTTTTATGTAGTTGTGGAATTAAATGCTTTTTCATGATTATCTGTAGCTAGCGAAATTAACCTTGAAATTTCTTTTATATTTTCAAGTGTGTATTCTAAGTATTTAATATCTTTAGTTTTTTGATATTCTTCTATATTTTTTTCTAATATTATTTTTGACATATTTATATGTTTTAGAATTTCTAACCAGTACTTAAAATATTTGTAACTATCAATTTTTGATTTGTTCATATTAATACTGAGATGTATACCTGTTGATACATATATCCATGGTTTCTATATTTCTCAGTGTTATTTCTTTTCTGTGTTGATAACTTTCAAGTTTATCTTCATAAAATTCAATTTCATTTTCTATAGTTAATAAAGCTTTATTACGTAATTTATTATATCTAATAATATCTTTGCAGGTTTTAATATTGTATTTAACACAATCTATTTTTCTATTTATGTTACTGAGGTTTTTAAGAAGTTTCCATTTCTGGGTATTATAGAATCTTATATAATGAAAAGTGTTATGTTTCATTTATAAACAGATTTTATTAACTTGATATGTGATCATTAGTCTGAATATAAATCTAGTTCATATAGATCTAATATATCTATTTCATGTGATACAATTAGTTCCGTAAATGCTTGTTCCATTACATTTATTATTTCAAAAGTAACTAAAATATCGTAAATTTTTCTTTTAACATCGTTATTAAGTCTCTTAAAGATATATAACATAAGTATTTTGTAGTCAATATTTTCTTCTAATAAATACGTGTGGTTGTTCATTTAGATTTATTATTTATCCTTATCATGTGTTTACTAAACATATTCCCTCTAACCTCTTTGTTTATCATAGAGTTTATCATATTTTAATAAGTTATACTGAACAATCTTTTCTGGTCACTACCATGTTTTTCATGCTTCAATCATTTACCCTAACAGCGCCTCAACTCTGTGTACTCCCCTAAACGGCTTCCTTGCCTACTGGTTTCCACTTTAGGATGGCATAGTCTGGGCTTAACTACTCTCAGCATTATTAGACAGGCAAACTTTCTCAAGATGTTCTTTATAACAGTACTATAACATGATAAACAATTATGATATTCAAGAGATTATAAGGAATATATGAGTTTAGTTAAACATGATTATGAATAAACTTACCTGGTTTTGTAACTCGTTTGAATGCTCCATAGCTTTTTGAAGTTTGTATATAATTAGATATTTTATTGAGAGAAGATAAGAGAGAGAGTGAGGATGAGGATGTCTGAGGATGTCCTTCCTTCCTCGGATTTACATTCTATATAAAGAAAATTAAAACGACTCCTACTGTTTACAAATGACTCCTACTATTCATGAACGACCTTTACTGTTCATGATTATGACATATACTATTTACTTTATGACTTTTTTACATGACTCTTACTATTCATGAACGACATTTACTGTTCATGATTATGACATATACTATTTACTTTATGACTCTTACTATTCATGAACGACCTTTATTGTTCATGAATGCGACTAGTACTATTTACTTTACATTATATGTTTCTAGTAGCTGTCTTCTTCTTTTGTCTTCTTGTTGATACCTTCATTCTAGTTGGACTTCTGGTACATAGTTATCATCTCCGTTGCACTTTGAACATATGTGGTCTGGATATTTGTGTCCTACTAGTTTGCAGTATCTTGTTAATAACTCGTTTGAAATAAATTCTTTTTTCAATGCTCTGGTAGTTGGTTGCATTTCTGGTTTTAATAATGATAAAATCCATTTCTGGACTTCATCCATATCTCCTTGTCGTAGTTCCTTCGAGTTGGCATATATCATCAACTGGTCTCTGGAATAGTAGCTCCAGATAGCATTTCCTTGTAGATAATTGTTAGCTAGTTCTTGAATAATAGTTGCTATACCAATTATTCTTTTATTGGCATAGAAACTTGGTATCTCCATTTTCTGTATCTCCGGTTGTTTCTCTATCTCTTCCGGTATTATCATATCTCGTGTTAGTCCTATCTTTATCACCTGTATTATGGGTTTTATTTCATCATATAGTATTTCCGCTGGTGCTGTATAGAATTTGATGAAGAATAGGTTGCCTTTTGTAATTCTCTTGAAGGTGACAAATGCTTTGTATAGCTCTGGTATTCCAATTATTTCTTCTCCGTCGTGGGTATATACTGTGCTAAGTAGTCCGTAGTTGTAACATGTCTTTACTAGGTTTGCTTTTGTTTTTGGCTGGGCTATAAGCCTATTATATCCCTGTAGTTTTTGGGTTACATAATCCTGTGTTGGATCTGTAGTAGTAGTTGATCTAGGGTTTAGGTTCAAGAATGTCTGAATTTTATATATATTCTCAATATATGTTTGAGTAATATGGTTATATACCTTTTTGTTGTGGTGTAGGCTATTGGCATAGGTTGTAGTTTGTGGGGCTATAACTATTGCTTCTCTTGGCTTTTTTGATGTAAATGGCTTATCAAATACGTTGTTTAGGTTTACATTGATATGTGGCTTTTTGTTAACTTGTTTGCTTGTACCTGCAGCTGTATATAAAGCAACTGTGTTATGGGTTTTTTGGAGTTTCCCAACGTCTCCTTCTACCTCTGGAAGTTTAGAGTCTTCCGATCGACTTAGCTCCGCATTTTTATAGTCATGCTGCTGACTTTCTAGCTGTTGTAATCTTTTTCCCATACTCTCCATCTGTAAGGATAGAGTAGTAAGGATTGTAAATATGTCTTTTGATTCTTGGCTTTCATCTGTTTGGGTACCTTTGTCTTGATAGGTAGTCTGCAATAACATTCTTGTCAGTTCGTATTACTTCAATTGTAAATGTAAAATTTTGTATATTTAATACAAGTCTCCTTATTTCCTTTGTAGTTACTGAATCCTGTACTTTCCGTGTTATCCACCATTTTACTTGTGTATTATCTGTTCTTACTATAAATTTGTTATAAACAATATATGGCTCAAATGCTAACAAACATTTATATAATCCAAATAGTTCTTTCCTATTTATTTCCCATTTTAATTGTGGTTCCGTGTATGATCCGGAATAATATCTACAATGGTGTTCAATTTTTTCATTATCATATTTATATTTTAGAACTCCTCCGTAGCTGTGATCACTAGAATCAGTTTCTACAATATATGTAAACTGTTTCTTTTCATCTGGAAAATATAGTTTTGGTAATTTTTTACACATATTTTTTATCTTCTGTATATGTATTTTATCTTTTTCGTCAAAATGATATTCTATGTCCTTTTTTAATTTTTTCTGTAATGGTTTTAAGTTTTCTGCTAATTTAGGAATATATTCTCTTACTTGGTTAACCAATCCTAAAAATGATTGTAACTTCTTTTTTGTATCAAGTGTTTCATTCAAGTTAATTATTTTTTGTACTACATGGGTTTGCATTTTTATTCCGTTTTTATCTATTTGTATACCTAAAAATTCTATTTGATTTTTCATTACTTCTGCTTTCTTTTTACTTAAACTTATTCCTGATATTTCTACAATGTGTATGAATTTTTCTAGTAGTTTTATATGTTCGTTCTCTGTTCTAGAATATAGCAATATATCATCTATATATATTATACAATTTTCTAATTGGTTGAAGTAATTATCCATAAAATGTTGATACCTACCTGGTGCATTTTTATATCCAAAAGGTAATACGTTCCATTCGTAAAATCCTTGTGGTACTGTGAATGCTGTTAACTTTTTAGATTCATCTTCTAGTTTTAAATGGTAAAATCCTGATTTACAGTCAAATTTACTAAAATAGTTATATCCTTGTATTTGTCTAATTTTTAGTATTTTATTTGGTATCGGATAATTATATGTTTTTGTTTTTGCATTTAAATTTCTATAATCTATAACCATACGGCTTTTTCCTCTTTTTTGTTCACTATGCTTATTTACTATAAATGCTGGGCTAGTATGTTTACTATTACTTTCTTGTATGTACTTATTGTCTAATAATTCCTTTATATGCATTTTAAATTCTGTTAAATCATTAAAATTGTATTTTAAAGGTTTTTGTGTTATTATGCTACTTTCATCTATTAGTTCAATCTTTATTTTTGTTTTATGTTTTTCCCATCCTCGGAGTGGATTATCATTATATAGTAATTCTAATTTATCTTGTAGTAATTTTATTTTATTTATTGAGAAAATGATTATTTCTATATTATGGTTGCTTTGTATTACATTTTCTAATTTTTGGGTAATCTTTTCACTTCCTTTAATCCAGGGTGTTGTTTTTCTTACTTTATTATTTACTCTTTTTGCTCCTAATTTTTGTTTACACGGGGTAGTAAACCACCAATGTGTTTTTGTTATAATATGTGGGTATAATTTATCTAAAAATGGCATTCCTAATAATATATCTTTATTTGTGAATTCGTAACTATATATTTCTTCTATGGTTAATATTTTATCCCATATTTGTATTTTTATATTTCTTGCTTTATATGTTATCATACTTCCTTCATTATTAAATCCTGTTACTACTATGGGGGTTTTTAGCTTTTCCCATTTACTTTCTGGTAAACAATTATGTCTACACATATTAGCTTCTGCTCCTGTATCCACCATATGTGTATAATATCTATTATAATATCCTTCTACTATTATTTTGGCAAGTATGTATATCTTTGGCATTATATCAAAGTTCTTTTTATTATTATTTTCTTATTTTCATAACTTATTGTTAATTGCCTATCTTCTAATTTATATGGTTTGACTTTTTCTAACCATTTTATCCCTAGTGTAATATTTTTATCTCCTTGATATATTTTAAAATTTATTAATATTGGTATTCCTCCAATAATTAATTCTTTTTCAGTTGTTTCTTCGTTTTTTCTTAACGCTTTTGGTAGTTCTGAATTTTGTTGTTCTATTGTTACTATCTCTTGTTCTGGTATTAGTTCTCTTATAACATAATTCTCTTCCTGCCCTGTATTTATTAGTATTAAATATGTTATAAGAGAACTAATACCAGAACAAGAGATAGTAACAATAGAACAACAAAATTCAGAACTACCAAAAGCGTTAAGAAAAAACGAAGAAACAACTGAAAAAGAATTAATTATTGGAGGAATACCAATATTAATAAATTTTAAAATATATCAAGGAGATAAAAATATTACACTAGGGATAAAATGGTTAGAAAAAGTCAAACCATATAAATTAGAAGATAGGCAATTAACAATAAGTTATGAAAATAAGAAAATAATAATAAAAAGAACTTTGATATAATGCCAAAGATATACATACTTGCCAAAATAATAGTAGAAGGATATTATAATAGATATTATACACCTATGGTGGATACAGGAGCAGAAGCTAATATGTGTAGACATAATTGTTTACCAGAAAGTAAATGGGAAAAGCTAAAAACCCCCATAGTAGTAACAGGATTTAATAATGAAGGAAGTATGATAACATATAAAGCAAGAAATATAAAAATACAAATATGGGATAAAATATTAACCATAGAAGAAATATATAGTTACGAATTCACAAATAAAGATATATTATTAGGAATGCCATTTTTAGATAAATTATACCCACATATTATAACAAAAACACATTGGTGGTTTACTACCCCGTGTAAACAAAAATTAGGAGCAAAAAGAGTAAATAATAAAGTAAGAAAAACAACACCCTGGATTAAAGGAAGTGAAAAGATTACCCAAAAATTAGAAAATGTAATACAAAGCAACCATAATATAGAAATAATCATTTTCTCAATAAATAAAATAAAATTACTACAAGATAAATTAGAATTACTATATAATGATAATCCACTCCGAGGATGGGAAAAACATAAAACAAAAATAAAGATTGAACTAATAGATGAAAGTAGCATAATAACACAAAAACCTTTAAAATACAATTTTAATGATTTAACAGAATTTAAAATGCATATAAAAGAATTATTAGATAATAACTACATACAAGAAAGTAATAGTAAACATACTAGCCCAGCATTTATAGTAAATAAGCATAGTGA